>NC_134359.1:109998840-110193840 GCF_048569485.1 Anomaloglossus baeobatrachus
ACTGACCCGCCGCTGCCGACGCCACTGACCTGCCGCCACGACTGCCAGCACAACCTCTGCCTCCTGTGAACCCGCTTCACCACCACTGCTGCCCCCCTTCGGTAAGACAACAATGAAGTATAAGACGGACCCCATTTTTTTGTTTTACCTTTATCTCTACATTCGGGGTGCGTCTTATAAAACGAAAAATACGGTACATTATTATATATTTTTTTTATTATTATTATTTACTGGAAACCGAATTTACCAAATGAGGAAATTTCTAAATCCAACAAATCAAAGCTTGTGACTATGAATGATTACTTTGATACAATCTGACATCATATTTATGTCCATGTAAACATCTTTTTAATTGGTGTGGGACTATAAAAACCCCCAAAACATACAAGTTCACTAGTGAATTACCTTCATTAGCGGCTTCCACACTGCATGATCCTGAAAACTGGTACGAAGTTGTTGGACTGATCTGGATAAACTATGTAAACATCTAAGGAGAAATATGCAATTAGACATTTCATACACTGGGGCGCAATATGATCTCTAAGAGAAAACAGCCGTAATAGACGTAAAAGGAATCTTCCCAGAAGACTAACACTAACACCCCTGTACTATATAGTAACACATATTTTATCTTATATTCACTTAATACTAATTATTGCACTTAAAGGATTATTCCCATCTCCAAGATCCTGTCCCTATATGTAGTAGGTGTAGTAATAATAATAATAATAATAATAATAATAATAATAATAATAATAATAAATAATAATAGCATATACCTCCAACTAGAAATGTGATATTGGTCTCCTGATATAGCCATGTCCCTTACCTCATGTGCAGGGCATTGCAGCTTAGGTATTCATGGTTATGACCACAAGCAACTAACTGTCACTACATGAGGGGATGTAACCATGAGGTGAGAGAAATGACTATAGCAGGAGAACTATACTACATTTCTAATTGGAAGTATTTGCTAATACTATTATTATGACGCTTACAACATATTGGGATGGAATTTTGGAGATGTGGATAACCCTTTAATGACCAAGTCTAGAGCCGGCCTTTCATCATGTACTCATCTAAACGTTAAAGCACCTTCAAGTTAATTGAATATTCTCATTTAACATTTGTTGTTAAGCTATTGTGTTCTTAGGATAAAATCACTATATTGCAAAAAATTTCAGCAATAACCTGGAGAAAGTTGAGGGTAATCTACCTTAAAGGGAATCTGCCAGTAGGTTTTTGCTATGTTATCTGAGGACAGCATGATGTAGGGGCTAAGACACTGATTTCAGTGATGTGTCAGTTATTAGGCTGTGTGCTGTCGTTTCAATACGTTTTATCAACAGCAGATAATCACTGTCCAGACTAGGTGCCCGCATGAGACCTGGTCCAACCCAACTCCCAGCAGCTGTTATTTTCATAAAATCAGTATTTTCTCTGCTCCGGATCTGGCAGTTTTACAGAGCTCATGAATATGCTGAACTACCTGCAGCAGGACAAGTAGTTCTGTAATGATAATCTACTACTGATTAAAGAGGGATTTTATCAAAACTACACTAAGAAGCCCAGTAAGTGACACATTGCTGGAATCAGGATCTCTGCCCCTACATTATGCTGCTCTCAGATTAAGTAGCAAAAATCTGGTGACAGATTCCCTGTAAAAATGCTACATGGGCTCAAAAGACAAATAAGCAAAGTAAAGAGTGAGTAGTGTGTAAATCATACCTGACGGCAGCTAATCGCACCTTGACACTAGTCTCAGACAAGCCATTCACAATCCGGTCCATCATATGCTCGGCCTCAATGATCTAGAAGGAGACGTTAATGCAGCATCAATAACATCATGGCAGCCTCCTGATCACATTCCTATCCTGCTTAGGAGAGGTCATCCACTTTCATGTTCTGAATCAGTAAGGAACGTACACGGCTATTTATTAATTTCTACTACAGCTTTTTGGTATTGAAAGGTTTCCCAAGTTTTTTTTATTACAGTAATCACATTGTTAGACATAATACACAATCAGAAGCAAGCAATAGAAAAGTAGTAATTTTGATTCATCAATACACAAACAATACAGTTACCGTATCTCAATTACATTCTTTTTTTCCAAATTCTTTGAGTGAGTCACATAAGTGATGCATACAACATCTGTCTGGGGGCCAGTATGAGTGTAGCCCCCCTGAGCTGTGTTGGGGGATTCCAGCTACTCAACTGATCTGAAAACCCATTGATAACGAGAAAAAAACCCCCCAAAAAACAAATGCTGCTGCTAAATTAGGTGTAGGTTATGTTCACACGCAGCATTTTTGCTCCTTTTTTTCTGCAGCCAAAACCTGTTCTCTTAGCAGTAGAACGTTGCAATCAAACACCTGTAATTTTAGCATTTTTTATTGTGCTTTTTTTTTTTTGCAGCGTTTTTGGGTGCAGATTACGTGCGCTTTATCTACATGTTTAACAAAGTTCGTTTTAAGCTCCAAAAACAGACATTGGGTGTATTTGCAGCATTCTTTTACTTTCTCATTGCTTTCTATGGGTGAAAAATGTAGCAAGAATGGATATGCTGCAGATAAAAAAAAAAAATAAATAAAAAAAAATGCTGCAGTTCTCAAAATCAGTCAGTAAAACGGTGAACATAGCCTTAATTTATTAAAAATGTTAAAGCAACATAAAAAAAAAAAAAAAAAAAAAAAAAGAAAAAAGGTATTGCCTTGTTTTTTTTTTCTCCAGGAGCACACTTAGACAACAATCTCTATACAATAGAATTAAAAGGGAATCTGTCACCAGGTTTTTGCCACCTAATCTGAGAGCAGCATAATGTGGGTGCAGAGAACCTGATTCCAGTGATGTATCCCTTACTGGGCTACTTAGTGTAGTTTTGATAAAATCCCTGTTTAAATCAGCAGTGGATTATCATTACAGGACGTGTTGCCAGGTAGTCCAGCATATATATGAGCTCTGTATAACTGCTAGATCTGCCACAGAGAAAACATTGATTTTATCAAAATGACAGCAAACAGCTCAGTAAGTGACATCGCTGGAATCAGGGTCTAGGTCTCTACATTATGCTGCTGTCAGATGAGGGAGCAAAACCCCAGTGACAGATTCCCTTTAAGTGACCAGATCAAATCAGTCTAGGCCAAAGAAACTGCTAGCTCACTGAGGGTTCGAGTTACACCTACAATTATACTCTATGGCAAGTGGAACGGTGGGAGGAGCTGAATGTTGCACAGGTAGTGCAGCTAGCACAATATCCATCAGCTTTCGAGTAGGTGGTTTAACTTTTCCTAGAACCGTATTCATAGGTACGCCGTTTAGTTTTGCTGCATATGGTCTTCAAAGCTGTTGCTGCTTGTGAGCATGTGCTACATAGAGAAATAAGAGCAGGAATGCCTCATGCCTGTGTATGAAGACAGCTCAGCATCTAGTCTCTCTCCACTAGTTCAGAGTGAACAGAAAAACAGATCGAATCTACAGAAGATAACACTAGTGTCAAACAATAAGGATGTGGTATAGTGGCCAGAGTGTTATCCCTCATACACACATATGACAGCTTATTATGAAAAGTTATCTGAAATGTCGGGTGGTCTAAGGGAAATGTTTCTCCGTCGTAGAGTGCCAAGCCGGTGTAAAGAGACGTATAGACCATGCAATGAAAGGCTTGGTAATGGCTCAATATTAACTTTTAATTGCTACATCCAATTGGTGGCACCAGAGATCAAGTGCTCATCCTTCAGAAGAGGCTATCTGCAGGCAGAAATGACAGGTACGCTTTACGCCTTAGAATACTAAGTTTCTAAACTGTTGAATAACATCTTGTGTGAATAAAAACAATTGAATTCTGGGTGAGATCTTTTTCTCTGGCGTAGTGGTAGAAGGTAGCATCACTTTATGGTAATTGGGGATTCAACGTTTTGGGAGCCTCAAATATCCAATTAACGGATGGGGCTGCAGCTCTGAATCACCACTCTGGTCTCTTTATTCTCAGCAAAGGTGGGTCTCGGACCACCAGTGATCATAAGGTGATAGCATAATTTCCTAGCAATATGCCATTATTTTATAAGACAGGGATACCCCTTTAACACTAGAACTACTGGACTCGTGACACCTATATAGAAATACATGGTGCAAAGTAGTCAAAAAGGACTACCTCAGTAGTTCTAGTGTTAAAGGATAACTTCAGCAATATATAGTGTAAAGTATAAAAAAGTGGCTTGTTTGGAAATGTAAAAATGCATTGAGAACTTCTTCCAAAGCCATAGGTGAAAATGTATTGTTCTATAAAAGAGCACTGGCTGTGTCCTAGTTCACCACAGCCTAAGGGGTACTTCACACACAGCGAGATCGCTACTGAGATCGCTGCTGAATCACGTTTTTTGTGACCTCATTAGCGATCTCGCTGTGTGTGACACTGAGCAGTGATCTGGCCCCTGCTGTGAGATCGCTGCTCGTTACACACAGCCCTGGTTCGTTTTTTTATTGTTGCTCTCCCGCTGATAAGCACACATCGCTGTGTGTGACAGCGAGAGAGCAACAATCCTGAATGTGCAGGGAGCAGGAGCCGGCGTCTGACAGCCTGCGGTAAGCTGTAACCAAGGTAAACATCGGGTAACCAAGGTGGTTACCCGATATTTACCTTCGTTACCAGCCTCCGCAGCTCTCACGCTGCCAGTGCCGGCTCCTGCTCCCTGCACACGCTAAGTTAAGCGGTGTGAGCTGGTAACTAAGGTAAACATCGGGTAACCATACCCGATGTTTACCTTAGTTACCAGTGTCCGCAGCTTCCAGACGCCAGCTCCGTGCAAGCACAGCGTCGCTTGCACGTCGCTGCTGGCTGGGGGCTGGTCACTGGTCACTGGTGAGATCTGCCTGTTTGACAGCTCACCAGCGACCATGTAGCGATGTAGCAGCGATCCTGACCAGGTCAGATCGCTGGTCGGATCGCTGCTGCATCGCTAAAAGTGTGAAGGTACCCTTAGCACGAGAGGTCAGGACTTCAGAACTGCGGGTCAATGACTAACACTTTCTTTTTGAAAGGTACATTGCCATAAGTACAGTATGTTGACTGTGTGTGTATGCACAGATCACTATCCGTTTGCTATTGTGTTGCAAACACTGGAGATCAAAATTAGAGAACACACAATTTCCTAAATGTTAAAGGTCATTGTGCAGTCCTGTGTGATTATATCCCAACATGAGTAACCTAGCAGTATTTTAAGCTTATTTCATAGATTGGATTTTTTCAAAAGCACATAATAAAAATGTAAAATGAGATACATTTAAAAGAACACTGATCAAAATTAGAGAACACTTTCAGATACCTGCAAGTTATTGGTGTTAATCTGGCACCTGGTGCTAATTTCCTTAATTATTTAACAAACTCTAGTTAACTGGCAGCCTAACTTTACAATTTGCACTGACTCTGCAAAAATGGAGTGCCGATCCAAAGTGACTGAAACCCTCCAGCAGCAGATTGTCCAGATGAAGGCCAAAGGGGTGACCCTATCAGCCATAACAAGAGAAGTTGGTCATTCCAAGTCTGGGATTTCGAGAATACTGCTTCTTTACAACATCACAAACTCTTTCAAAGTCCCCCAAGAAGGCTGGTCACCCTCGAAAGACAAATGCAAGAGAGGACAGTAATTAGGGTAATTGTTTCAACACTGCAGCTAGAATTCCTCACCAGTTCAGCACTGAACAGGGTAAGGATCTGTCTTGTCATACAGTGTCACGACTTTTAAGAGCATTTAGATTTGCAGTTGTGTGGATGGAAGAAAAGTGGTCACAGTTCATTTCAGTGATGAAAGCAAGTTTAATTTATTTGGGTCTGATGAGACACATTATGTTCATTGACAAACTAGGGAAAGACGGAACCCAAAGTGTATTAAGAAGTCAGTAAAAGGTGGTGGAGGAAGTGTCCTCCAACACCTTTTACCATGTTTTCTGCAGCAGGAGTTGGACCTCTCATACAGCTGCATGGCAGAGTGAATGCAAGTGTGTATCAGAACCTTCTTCAACAACACGTGGTTCCTTACTTGTACTCATAACTCAATCATCCAGCAATTTTCATGCAGGACAATGCCCCCTGTCACACAGCAAAACGGGTAAAGCAGTTCTTTGAAACAGAAAACATTCAAACAATGAAATGGACAGCCCAGAGTCCTGATCTAAACCAAATAGAAAACCTCTGGAAAATCCTTGGTGACAAAGTTATGGCCAAGAATCCCACAACAGTCAAATAACTGTGTTAGAGACTGGAAAAAGAGTGGACCAAAATCACACCAGAGCAGTGTGAGAGACTAGTGATGCCCTGTGGCCACAGATGTGCAGAAGTGATTAAAAGTAAAGGCCTGTACACGTCCTACTGATTGGTGACTGTTGTTACCTTCAGAACATTTACTTATAATCTTACTCTGTGTTACAGTCATTGCTGTTCTCTAATTATGATCATCATGTTTTGGCCAAAATAAAGGTTTGATGTTGATAAACTTTTAATCTTTTGTAAAACACTGTTCTAGTGGCATGGTGCACCCCTTAAAAAAAAAAAAAAAAAAAGTCAAAAGGTTGATCAATGTAGATTATTTGTGAAAAACAAAACAAAACAAAAAAAAAAACCAAACAAACAAGTGATCATACATGGTTCTCTAATTTTGACCTCCAGTGTAGTATACCATAATATACCTCTACAGTCTGAAAATGTCTGGGAAAATACAGAGAAAGTACAAGTTATTTAGTGGAGATCACGCTTTATTTCATTTTCCTCAGACATACATTGAGCACATTTAAATCAAATGAATAAAGATTGGTTTTACAATTTACAAAATAGTAAAATCCATAAAAAAAAGACAAAATGTGCAAGGCAAGGATAAAGAACTTGTTATTTAGCAAACGGCATTATTATACAAAATTAAGAACAAAGCAGCGAAGGTTACACGACAGCCAAATAGAAGGTGCAGAGTTCACTTTTTTCCCCGTTCAAAACATTAGGTCATGAAGTTCCTGCTGGCTCGGATCTTTTGACCCGGTATGAAGTAGGGGTGTCTTGTAATTATAGCAGAGGTACTGACTTGCCAGCAATTACAGAACGTATGGGCTCAGTCACATGAGAGTTACAAAGCCCTCTATCTTACAGGAGAGTTAAATTCAGAGCAGGTGTATTTTTTGGAAATCTCTCAAGTCTCCCGTTTGCCAAGATCCAAAATAATGTAACTTGGATCTTGGCAAACACAAGGACAGCTTTGGCAAAAGGTAATGTATATTGTGTACTTAAGGTTCCTGGATAGTACATCATAATGGGTAAGAAGCCTATGGGGGTGTACAGTATGGCCTCCCCAGATAATCTACCGGAGTCACAGTACAGCTCCATACAATTTGGAGCTTGTGCATGAGGCTTTACACATAAAAATATACAGTTTTCAACTAATAATTGTCAAAATATAATGAACTTTCTATGTCAAACCTGTCTCTGAGAAGAGTAAAAGAAGTGACTTTGGAAGAATAAACTTTCTCCACTGCAAACAATCAAAGAAACTGTGTAGGGTGAAGATGCCCAACTTAGCGCTGAAATTAAACTTGCGTATGAAATACAGGTAATGGAGATTCCTACTGGAAAAATAAAGTGAACCCCCCTGACAGGGATCACGTATTACTGGGACGGGTTGCTCCGCTCAGGATACTAGTTATGTTTTGACCTTTTGCCTATACTACCACTTTCTTTGACGCTGCATTCACACATCTCTGCGACATGTCCAAGTGCTGCCCAATTTTTTATCAGACGGCACAAGGACCATTGAGTAGCAGCATGGATGCATTTAGACATTCAGTAAAATGATGGATGACTGAGATTTGGGAAACGCACAGCATGTCCTGTTCTGATCAGATTTTGAGTATCAGAATAGGACATTCGTGATGGGTCTCTGAGCGGTCTGGTAAAGGAAATCGGATAGCCCAATGACTTCACACGGATATGTGAATGCAGATTAAGTATTTATTTCCTTCTAACAGTTTTTTGATAAATCCCCTACCGGACCCATAGCCGTTTTCGAGTCCTTAAGTGAACCGTCATTATTTATGAGCTTTAATTGCAAATGTTTTACCAGGGGCTCAATTGATTTATGAAAAAATATGAGGAATTGGAACAGATTTGCCCAATATCTTCCCAAACAAATTCTGTCATCTAATTTGTTTTCAATATGAATAATAATCTATTTTCTACATGTGGTTTGAAGGTGTATTTTTTGGAAGTGTCCATCTGTGCTATCTAAACAACACATGTGCAACTGGATAAATTAAAAGAAGGACACACTATTTATACCCCTGTCATATACACCTGTACAGAAAATCTTTCATTCTTCGCAATTCCACTTATAAATTGCTAATATCCCATCTATCACTAAACTCATATCTATTATCTACTTCCTATGCATCCACCTTCTCACTTTCCTACTACTGTAGATGCCCCTGTATCTCCTCATTACCACCTAGTACTGGCCTCTTCACGGTCGGTTCACTAGGCAGCATTGAGCATGTGAGTCCACCACTAGGAGGACCAACACTCCCTCCACAGGAGACCAAGTAGGGTTATGCCTACAGCTATAACTAATGTACCGATATTTACAAAACCAGACACTATCTTTAATGGTTCTGTATATGTTTTATAGGACAACCCCTTTCTATTTCTCAAATTTCCCCCCAAAAAAGGTTTACTTTCTGTAGATAAACCATGCTGGTGCCCTAAAGATAGGAGATAGCAAGTATAGCTAAACAAATGGGACTGTAAAAATTAATCAGAATACAGAGTGAAGCAGTCACAGCTATATATTCTACATTTGTCTCCACTCTCAGAGCTATACAACAAACAAAAAGGTATGACATCGCAAACCCCACTGGCACTTCGCTGCCGAAGTTGCCCATGTTTTAGAAGACTGAATAGTTAACATGGTGTAATTATTCAAAACGGAAGATTCAGATTTCTGGCTAGAAAACAAGTCACTTCTGCATTTTCACAGTTACTGGCTTTTTTTTGGCCTTTATTTGCACAAGATTCTCTATTACAAAGATGGATAGAGGTATTACCATATCTAATAAACCTAAATAAATTACTTACACAACTCTAGAGGAAAACCAGGGGAAAAAGAGAAAGCTAAATGTAAACCTCCCTAGGTATACAACATTCTGTATGAATATCAATGTCCATATTGGACATAAGTATTGACGTACTATAGCACATGGGATATTTCTGGATACTAGTTTAATTTCCAGTGTGTGAGGATTGAGCGGCTTACTGCCATTTGGAATTTAACCCAAAACTTAATTTCCTTCTCTATAAATCTATTTTATTTAAAATAAATAAATAAATAAATATCAAATCTCCAGAATTGTAGAACGCCTCCCATCACCATACAAAATGGAACCGGTAACAAGTAGAGATGAGCGAACCTGAATAGTTCAATGTTCATATTGAAGATTGACTTTACAAAAAAAAAAAAAAAGACAAAAAACGGTTTGCGTTCCGGTACTTTACATATGCTGACCACTCACGCGAGTATTATGGTAATCGGGCATGCTTGGTGCCTAGTGCAGCACTCGAACGTCTCTCACTTGGGGTAAAATCAACGTTATCGGATGTAGTGTGCTCAAAAAAAAAATAATAAATAAATAAATAAAAATATAAATGGAAAAAAGCTTGCCCACTTTCCGCCGGAAGGCTATGTTTATGGCTGGCTGCATGTGGGCAGAGACCTGAACTACCCAACTGAAGACTTCCATTGGGGTTCAGGTCAAGTCCTGGTCCAGAACTGAATTTTATCTAAAGTCCAACTGATCCCAGCGAACCCGAACTTTCACGGGTCTGCTCATCTCTAATCCTTAGCCATTCCACAGGCCCTCCACCAAATCTCTATTACAGCTAAATATTCTCAAGGGAAAAATGTATCCCAACATTGGTCTTTTCTTAAAGTGAACCGGTCAGTTGATACATGCTGCAAAACTGGGCCACGGACTGTATGATCACAGCCACACATGTTTTACTCTGAAACACTGCAGCATTTAAGAGAAATCCATACTTTTAATACCTCCCGAGGACCGTCCTGGACTGTGCACTAGTTGTATGGGCTGTGGGCTGGTCACCGGCGGCTTCTTCCAGTCTGCTGATATTGACAAAATGTTTTTTGGCTACATGTGCGTAAAGAGGCTTGTCAGTCAGTGTCAGCAGCCTGGGAGAAGCTGCCGGGGATCAGCCCATACAACTAGTGCACGACGGTCCTAGTGGGTATAAAAATACAAGTGCATCTCAATAAATTAGAATATCATCAGAAAAGTTCATTTATTTCTGTAATTCAATACAAAAAGGGAAACACATTATATAGAGTCATTACACACAAAGTGAGCTATTTCTATATATTATAAAAGTCATTACAAAGAGTGATATTTCAAGAGTTTATTTCTGTTAATATTGATGATTATGGCTTACAGCCAATGGAAACCCAAACGTCATTATACAAGACCAACTGAAAAAAGGATTTTAAACTCAAATGTTGGCACTTACCGAAACGTTTGTACAGTAAATGCCTCAATACTTGGTCGGGGCGCCTTTTGCGTGAATTATTGAATCAGTGCGGCGTGTCATGGAGGCGATCAGCCTGTGGCACTGCTGAGGTGTTATGGTACACCAGGTTGGCTTTGATAGCAACCTTCAGCTCATCTGCATTGTTGGGTCTTGTGTCTCATAGATTTTCTATGGGGTTTAGGTCAGACGGGTTTGCTGGCCGATCAAGCACAGTGATACTGTGGTTATTAAACCAGGTATTGATACCTTTGGCAGTGTGGACAGGTGCCAAGTCCTGCTGTAAAATTAAATTTCCATCTCCAAAAAGCTTGCGGCAGAGGGAAGCATGAAGTGCTCTAAAATTTCCAGGTAGATGTCTGCGCTGACTTTGGTCTTGATAAAACACAGTGGACCTGCACCAGCAGATGACATGGCTCCCCAAACCATCACTGATTGTGGAAAATTCACACGAGACCTCAAGCAGATTGGATTGTGGCCTCTCCACTCTTACTCCAGACTCTGGGACTTTGATTTCCAAATTAAATGCAAAATTTACTTTCATCTGAACAAAACCCCACCTTGGACCACTGAGCAACAGTCCAGTTTTTTTTCTCCTTGGCCCAGGTAAGACGCTTCTGGAGTTGTCTATTGGTCATGAGTGGCTTGACACAAGGAATGTGACACTTGTAGCCCATGTCCTGGATACGTCTGTGTGTGGTGGCTCTTGAAGCACTGACTCCAGCAGTAGGCCACTCCTTGTGAATCTGCACCAAATCTTTAAATAGCCTTTTCTTAACAATCCTATTAAGACTGCGGTTATCCCGGTTGCTTGTGCACCTTTTTCTACCACACTTTTTCCTTCCATTCAACTTTTGATTAACATGCTTGGATACAGCACTCTGAACAGCCAGCTTCTTTAGCAATGACCTTTTGTGTCTTACCCTCCTTGTGGAATGTGTCAATGACTGCCTTTGGACATCTGTCAAGTCAGCAGTCTTCCCCATGATTGTGTAGCCTACTGAACCAGAGTAAGGGATCATTTTAAATGCTTAGTAAGCCCTTGCAGGTTTTGTGGTAATTATTCTAATTTTTTAATGATAATGACTTAGGTTATCATTGGCTGTAAGACAATCATCAACATTAACAGAAATAAACACTAGAAATAGATCACTCTCTTTGTAATGACTATATATGGGTTTCCTTTTTTGTATTGAATTACTGAAATAAATTAATTTTTGGATGATATTCTAATTTATTGATATACACCTGTATGTTTTGTTCTGAAATGCGTTTCAGAGAAAAACATCTGGCTGTGATTATACAGCCAGTGGCCCACGGTTTGGGCAGAATGTAACTGTTGACAGGTTCCCTTTAAATGGAAACATGGGGAAGATAAGTATTTTGACATTATATCTCTATCTATCTATCTCAAGGCGTAGTCGCACGTTTTCTGAATTTCTGACTGAGATCACTTTCTAACATTACCTGTATTTCAGTGTTTAGTGGGTTTATTTTTTATGTAACTCCCTGTGTTACACTGAGAGCATGTGCTTGTTATGTTGAACTGATGTCACGTTGTATAGTATAGGGTTAATGGCGCAGTTTGATTCTACCAGTTTAAATATTTTTAGCATTGATTTAGACTTTGGATACCATGGAGAGCGTGGTACATAGGCACTTCTCAGACAAAGACATTCCAATGTGTTGATCTCAGAGTGTCCTGATAAGACCAATCAACTATTTAGAAAAAAAAAGGCTTTAAACACAAGAGGGCCATCAAAGTTGGAAGGGTATAACACTGTTAGACCAAGGAAGGGTTGAGTCCAACAGAACACTGAAAAACGGAACGTCTACACTTCTGTCCATCTCAGTCCAGGTAGGGAGGAGCTCCCAAAATGTGGAGGCCAAGGTTATTATTTTGACTTGATTGATAACCTGTATGTTTTGTATGGTCTTGTATACCTCTTTTGCAATTTTCTATGTACCGTATATATATTCTGACATGTAATTTTCATGATCATTTCACTACTGTATTTCATTAAGCCACTGTGTGAAGCCATTTACCTTACATTTTCAAACCCACTATAAAAACACAAAGAAAAAGTACGGTAATTTCCAAGGGACTTTCATAACTATCTTAATGTAACAGCCATCTAACAGTTCTATAGTACCACCCTTCCTCTGTAATGAAAGCCCCTTCCATACACAATTTCCAGTATGACGATGTCTTTAAATATCAAATTAGTAGCTGGTTACTAATTTGGCATAGGCATTTTAACATACTGTATAACCCCCAAAAAAAACAAAAGAAATGGATATCGGGTGATTAGCATGAAGACCAAAAAGAAAAACCCCTAAAACTTAAACTTTATTATTTCAATTAAATTCAGATTGTGTTTGACGTCTGTGTGGAAACTAACACTGAGGACATAGGACAATGCTTGAGTGCAAATAAGCCATCAAAAAATAACCTCATAAAATCTCCCAACTATCAGTATTCAATCCACAGCAATTTAATGTGTCAGTGAGAGAAGATGTATTCAATCAAGCAATAAATAAGTCCCAATTGTCATATAAATGAAATGTATATACTGCCCATAACAAAAATGGTAGTGGTGAAAATGGGAAAAGGTGCTGCAGAGCAATAGGGGGTGTGGTCAAACAACTCCTTATATGGCCATACCTTGCCACGGAGGTTGGCACCCTAAACCTAGACGCAATGGCGCCCCCGCTCGTCGACAGCTCACCCTTCTTTCCCTCCACTATTCTCAAGTGCTGGTCTGGGACGAGGGGAGTGCAAGAAAAATGCACTGCAAAAAAAAACCACAATCACCAATCACACACTGTTAGAGCAATATCAAATTAAATGCAATAAATGTCTCATGGACAATGTTTGTTCAAAATACAATTTTTTGCCCCATTAAATGCACCAAATCATTATAAAGTGCTTAGTGCTTCCCACAATATTTTCAATAGAGTGCCTCACCAGTTATACAAAGTGCTACGTGTATCTTTGTTTAAAATATCTTATAGATTTTATACAAATATGTTTTAGTAATCCTCCTGGGACCCCAATGTGTTCAAAGAAGAGGATAGTTTAGGTGTCAAAATAACCCTGGGTCACCTTAGAGGAATATCTGTAACGTGACAGAATTGCAGTATATTGAGAGATCCTCAATAAAGGCCCAAAACGGATCTCTCAATATAATGCAATTCTGTCACCTGAGAGATCCGTTTTGGGCCTTTATTGAGGATCTCTCAATATACTGCAATTCTGTCACCTTACAGATATTCCTCTAAGGTCACCCAAGGTTATTATTTTGACACCTAAACTATCCTCTTTGAGCACGTTGGGGTCCCAGGAGGATTGCTAAAACACATTTGTATAAAATGATCAGGGCTGTGGAGTCGGTAAACCAAACCTTCGACTCAGACTCCTCAATTTCTCTTGCACCGACTCCGACATATATTGCTTATAGTTAGGTGAAAAATTTATTGTAATACATGAACATGTGTATGTGAACATCAGACATTTAATCATTTTTATGATACAATAATCAAGATATTTGGATAGAACATAAAATATATTTATTGGAATACAACTTTAGAACACAAAAAACTGTAATAAATTGTAAATATCTAATACACTATATAATATACAGTAGATTACATATATATCGTATTACACACACACACACACACTTTACATAGTGTATTACATATTTACAATTTTAGTTTTTTGTGTTCTAAAGTTGTATTCCAATAAATATATTTTATGTTCTAAATATCTTGATTATTGTATCATAAAAATGATTAAATGTCTAATGTTCACATTGTACTACAATAAATTTTTCACTGAAATATAAGCATTATACTAAATGTTATTATTTAGTAAAATATTCAGCACATTCTGCATTGCACTACTGTCCCCAATTTATTATATATTTTAGGAGTCTGAGTATTTTATACTAACTCAGACTCCGAATCCACCAAAATGAGCTTCGACTCCGACTCAGACTCCACAGCCCTGATAAAATCTATAAGATATTTTAAACAAAGATACACGTAGCACTTTGTATAACTGGTGAGGAACTCGATTGAAAATATTCTGGGAAGCACTGAGCACTTTATAATGATTTGGTGCATTTAAATGGGGCAAAAAAAAAATAAAATTGTATTTTGAACAAACATTGTCCATGAGACATTTATTGCATTTAATTTGATATTGCTCTAACAGTGTGTGATTGGTGATTGTGGTTTTTTTTTGCAGTGCATTTTTCTTGCACTCCCCTCGTCCCAGACCAGCTGTACTTGAGAACAGTGGAGGGAAAGAAGGGTGAGCTGTCGACGAGCGGGGGCGCCATTGCGTCTAGGTTTAGGGTGCCAACCTCCGCGGCAATGTAGGGCCTTATAAAAGGATTTGTTTGGCCACACCCCCTATTGCTCTGCAGCACCTTTTCCCATTTTCACCACTGCCATTTTTGTTATGGGCAGTATATAAAATTTCATTTATATGACAATTGGGACTTATTTATTGCTTGATGTGCAATTTAATACCTCTTCTCTCACTGACACATTAAATTGCTGTGGATTGAATACTGATAGTTGGGAGATTTTATGAGGTTATTTTTTGATGGCTTATTTGCACTCAAGCATTGTCCTATGTCCTCAGTGTTTGTGTTTGATGTCTTTGTGGAAACTATCTGAATTTAATTGAAATCATAAAGTTTAAGTTTTAGGGTTTTTTCTTTTTTGGTCTTCATACTGTGTAACCTCCAAGATGGAAAATAAATAAAAATTAGCTTTTTAGAATAAAATCTTGTTTCCATATTCTAATAGTTTTTCCTACAGTAATAATCCATTTGGAGGTGACAGGAAGATCTAGTAATGTAAAAGGTAACAAGGGTTTCGCTTTGACAGAGAAGGTTCTTCCCGTGGACTCATAAGTTTTTCTATAAACCATCTCTACCTAGGAGGCTACTGAATAACATACTGGGTCCTAAAACCTTATTCCACCACCTCATAGTGGTGGCCTGAAGATCTGTTCTTCCCTCTTATCAAATATAACAATGATTTATTTGTTTTGGAAAAAAAAACAAACAAAAAAAACAAACAACAAAAAACGAAAACAGGATTTGGGGGAGTGTATAACCAATTTGAGCTACCCACTATAGCTTTGGAAAATTGATTAGAATAGTCTCTGTCTGTACATAGTAGGACAACCTTGTGAAATATGATCATTTCCCTAGGATTATATGGTATTATTGAGCAAAGGAAATCCAGCTCCCATAATCCAAAACCTATAAAAGAAGTTATTACAAATTTCAATTTTTGCCATGAAGGAGGATCAAGTGATCCAAAACGCGTTGCATATTTTGTTCTTATGTTCTCTGTGTGGAATTTTCAATAAATCCTTTTATTAATAGTTTACTGAATTGCAGGAACTGGATTTCCTTAGCTCTTTACTTTTGTTGCATAAGTTAGCTGGACTTTCCTCTAGTTAATTATAACTGGTATTACTAAATCAAGGCATTATCTGACTGAGCGCATTTATATAATGGAAGCCTAATGTTGCCTTCACAGATTAATGTGGACATTGGAAGTATGGCACATTTGGTATAATGGGGTTTGAGTAATAATCACTTGTTTTAGCTCTGTTGAATAATTGTTAACTTGATAAAGTAGTTACAATGTCATCTGCACAGAGTGAGTTAGGTGAGGATATATGGTCAAGTCGAAGTGTAAAATAGAAAAAAAAGCATTTAACAGTCTAATATACAGTATGTAAAAATATGGTGTGGCACTGCCATAAGTCACATTAAAGTGGTAGATAACAGCGTTGGCCTACAGTCTGGAGACCAAGCTGCTTGTAGACCTTAGTAGGTGTGATCTGTCTTTAGGCCGTGTGCACACATTGTGTTTTTGATGCAGATTTTGACACATCTCTGCATACCTATCTTTATGCTAGAAAAGCCAAATGAGAATTCTGAAGTGTTGTGCGCACGTTGCTCATTTATTTTTTGTTGCAGATTTGGTGCAGAAAATAATCTGCATCATGTCAATTGTTGATGCGTTTTTTTTTTTCGCCCTTCCACATAGACTTTATTGAGAACGCATAGCTAAAAAATACGCAAATAACGAATGTGTTTTTGGTGCTTCTTTTTCCAGAAACTGCAGATTTGATGCAGAAAATTTCTACAGCAAATGTGCAACATGTGCACATAGCCTTAGGGCTCATGCGCATGTTGCAGAGTTTCATGCATTTACGCTGCGTATTGCACCGCAGCATAAATGCATGCAACCTGCGTCCCCTGCACAATCTATGAAGATTGTGCATGAGAAGTGCGCACGTTGCGTTTGAGAGCGCAGCGATTTGGATGCCAAAATTTTGTTCCAAATCGCTGTGTTCTAAGAAGTGACTGTCACTTCTGTGCGCTTTGGATGCAGCTCCCACTCTGTCTATGGGAGAGGCTGCATCCAGAGCGCATGAAATCAGCTTTTTTTCTGCAGAAACGCTGCATCCATGTGCTGTCAAATCCCTGCAGAAATTTCTGCAGGGACACGACGCAACGTGTGCATGCAACCTTTTAGTGTTTGAGGAGTCCAGAAAAAGTGTAAGAAAGCATGTGGTGTTCACCATCAATAATATAAGGTTCTTAATCTCAAGTATATCAGACACAAGGTATATAAAAGAAGGCCAGGGGCGTTTCACAAGTATTAATGCTTCATCTATGTCTACATGAAGTGTTGATACACTCATAGTTGTCAGGCTTTGATGAAGCCATGCACAACTGTTGCCTAGTTTCTATAATCTGTGTCAAATTTGCCTAAATAGAAAAAATATTTTATTAAAATCGATTATGAATGCAACATGTTTTCTTCTACTTACAGTGCCTACAAGTAGTCTTCAACCCCCTGCAGATTTAGCAGGTTTACACATTCGGAATTAACTTGGCATTGTGACATTTGGACTGTAGATCAGCCTGGAAGTGTGAAATGCACTGCAGCAAAAAAGAATGTTTATTTCTTTTTTTAAATTGTGAAAAGTTTATTCAGAGGGTCATTTATTATTCAACCCCTCAAACCACCAGAATTCTGTTTGGTTCCCCTAAAGTATTAAGAAGTATTTCAGGCACAAAGAACAATGAGCTTCACATGTTTGGATTAATTATCTCTTTTTCCAGCCTTTTCTGACCAATTAAGACCCTCCCCAAACTTGTGAACAGCACTCATACTTGGTCAACATGGGAAAGACAAAGGAGCATTCCAAGGGCATCAGAGACAAGATCGTAGAGGGTCACAAGGCTGGCAAGGGGTACAAAACCCTTTCCAAGGAGTTGGGCCTACCTGTCTCCACTGTTGGGAGCATCATCCGGAAGTGGAAGGCTTATGGAACTACTGTTAGCCTTCCACGGCCTGGACAGCCTTGGAAAGTTTCCACCCGTGCCGAGGCCAGGCTTGTCCGAAGAGTCAAGGCTAACCCAAGGACAACAAGGAAGGAGCTCCGGGAAGATCTCATGGCAGTGGGGACATTGGTTTCAGTCAATACTATAAGTAACGTACTCCACCGCAATGGTCTCCGTTCCAGACGAGCCCGTAAGGTACCTTTACTTTCAAAGAGTCATGTCAAGGCTCGTCTACAGTTTGCTCATGATCACTTGGAGGACTCTGAGACAGACTGGTTCAAGGTTCTCTGGTCTGATGAGACCAAGATCGAGATCTTTGGTGCCAACCACACACGTGACGTTTGGAGACTGGATGGCACTGCATACGACCCCAAGAATACCATCCCTACAGTCAAGCATGGTGGTGGCAGCATCATGCTGTGGGGCTGTTTCTCAGCCAAGGGGCCTGGCCATCTGGTCCGCATCCATGGGAAGATGGATAGCACGGCCTACCTGGAGATTTTGGCCAAGAACCTCCGCTCCTCCATCAAGGATCTTAAGATGGGTCGTCATTTCATCTTCCAACAAGACAACGACCCAAAGCACACAGCCAAGAAAACCAAGGCCTGGTTCAAGAGGGAAAAAATCAAGGTGTTGCAGTGGCCTAGTCAGTCTCCTGACCTTAACCCAATTGTAAACTTGTGGAAGGAGCTCAAGATTAAAGTCCACATGAGACACCCAAAGAACCTAGATAACTTGGAGAAGATCTGCATGGAGGAGTGGGCCAAGATAACTCCAGAGACCTGTGCCGGCCTGATCAGGTCTTATAAAAGACGATTATTAGCTGTAATTGCAAACAAGGGTTATTCCACAAAATATTAAACCTAGGGGTTGAATAATAATTGACCCACACTTTTATGTTGAAAATTTATTAAAATTTAACTGAGCAACATAACTTGTTGGTTTGTAAGATTTATGCGTCTCTTAATAAATCCTGCTCTTGTTTGAAGTTTGCAGGCTCTAACTTATTTGCATCTTATCAAACCTGCTAAATCTGCAGGGGGTTGAATACTACTTGTAGGCACTGTATATGCTGGAAATATGCAGATATAGATATACAATCTTCAGAAACCCTTTAATTTGGACTTCTTTATCGCAGCATTTCAGAAGCAGGTAACATTTTCTTGATTGATAGTGGCGGATTTCTAGGCCTTTTTCAGTAAAGCAACTATAATGGCGGTGTAAAAGAGAGTTACCTGGTAGCCGAAGATGCCAAGTAAGGCTGAGGCCACACGGGGATTAGTGCGAGTCCTCGCATGACACTCAGCTCACGCTCGCAGCACAAAGGGAGCAGAGTGTCATGAGACTGTGGTCCACTCGTCCGATCAGACCACAGTTGCGGAGGGGAGGGAGGGATTTATCTCCCCATCTCCTCTGTTGCTGGCTGATGAGAGAATCACACTGTTCTCACGTTACATTGATGTAACGCAAGAGCAATGTAATGTTTCTCTCTCCCCATAGACTTTTATGGGTGCGAGTGGAACAAGATCGCATTGCACCCCCAGCATGCTGCGACTGTTTTCTCGGTCCGATTAGGGCTGAGAAAATAATCGCTTATGGGTGCTGCCCCATAGAGTAATATTAGTCCGAGTCTAATGCGATTTTTTTTATTACTCGCTGTGTGTGCTAGGCCTAACAAACATTCTGAAACAAAACTAATGACTTCTCTCGGGCTCATGTTTTTGTACTCTCCCTCCCTTAGGCTTTACAATACAGCATTGTGAATGATGATTGGCAGCTGATTATTCGCACAAGTGCTGGGGTTGTGGGTTCAAATCCCACAAAGGGCAACATCTGCAAGGAGTTTGTATGTTCTCCCAGTGTTTGCGTGGCTTTGCTCCGACACTCCAAAGACATACTGGTAGGGACTTTAAATTGGGAGCCCCAAAAGGGGCAGTGTTGCTGATGTACTGTATGTAAAGTGCTGTGGAATATTTTGGCTATATAAATAAAGATAATTATTTACGGAGAGAATGATTAGATGGCTGACTTGTCATATCTATAATGTACATTGTGAAGCCTCTAGGTAACACATTTTCAATCTCTCCCTCATATACACACACACACACACACACACACACACACACACACACACACACACACAGTAGATCACAAAATTAAATACACCCCTCACATTTTTGTAAATATTAAATATCTTTTCATGAGACAACACGGAAGATTATACAATGTACTGTAGTCAGTGTATAGCTTGTATAAAAGTGTAAATTTGGTGCCCTCTAAATAACAACACAGCCAATAATTTCTAAACCGCTGGGAACATAAGTGAGTACACCCTTAAGTGAAAATGGCCAAATTGTGTCCAATTAGCCATTTCCTCTCCCCGGTGTCATGTGACTCAGTGTTACAAGGTCTCAGGTGTGAATGAGGAGCAGGCATTACATCTGGTGTTAACACTCACACACGCGCTCATATACTGGTCATTGGAAGATCAACATGGCTGCTCATGGCATAGAATTCTCTGAGGATCTCACAAGAAAAAAAAAAAAAAAAAAATTTTTGCTCAATATAAAGATGGCCCAGGCTATAAGAAGATTGCCACCACCCTGAAACTGAGCTGCAGCACGGTGGCCAAGACCATATAGTTGTTTAACAAGACAGGTTCCACTCAGCACAGGCCTCGCCATGGTCGACCAAAGTTATTGAGTACACGTGCTCAAAATCCTATCCAGAGACTGTCTTTTCAGAATAGACGCATGAGTGCTGCCAGCATTGCCACAGACGTTACCGGGGTTGGTGTCCCACCCATCAGTGCTCAGACCATACACCACACAGTGTATCAAATTGGTCTGCATGGCTGTCGTCCCAGAAGGAAGCCTCTTCCAATGATGCAGAAGAAAGCCCGAAAACAGTTTGCTGAAGAAAGCAGACTGCAAACATGGATTACTGGAACCATGTCCTGTAGTCTGAGATGAGACAAAGATAAACTTACTTGGTTCAGATGGTGTCAAGTATGTGTGGCAACTAGGTGAGGAGTCCAAAGACAAGTATGTCTTGCCTACAGTCAAGCATGGTGGAGGGAGTGTGAAGGTCTGGGGCTGCATGAGTGGTAACGGCTGTGAGGAGCTACAATTCATTGAAGAAACCATGAAGGCCTTTGAATTCAAACATGATAATGACCCCAAACACCCAAGGTGACCACTGCCTTGATAAAAAAAAAAAAAAAAAAAAAAAAAAAAAAGTGAGGGTAAAAAAGGTGCTGGACTGGCCAAGCAAGTGTCCAGACCTCGAGCATCTATGGGGCATCCTCAAAACGGAAGGTGGAGGAGCAAAGGTCTCTAACATCCACCAGCTCAGTGATGTCATCATGGAGGAGTGGATTAGGATTTTAGAGCCAACATGTTAAGCTCTACTTAACTCCATGCCCAAGACAATTAAAGCAGTGCTTGAAAATAATGGTGGCCAAACAAAATATTGATCCTTTGGTCACAATTTGGACATTTTCACCTAGGGGTGTACTCACTTGTCAGCAATTGGATATTAATGGCCGTGTGTTGAGTTATTTATAGAACACAAAATTCATACTGTTGTAAAGTAGTCAGTGTACAGCTTGTATATTATATATCATAGTGTCATATCTTAAGTGTTGTCCCATGAAGAAATATAACAACGTGTACAGAAATGTGAGGGGGGGTACTCACTTTTGTGAGAAGATAAATTTAAATTTAATTTATTACACACAAAATAAAGATATTAAACTCAGGCCACACAATAGACTGTCACCACATGGGCCTCCATCTCAAACCCCAAAGCAAATTTCGATCCCACTTCATCTGGGGGCCGAAACCCGTTGGGGTTGCACTGTATTTAACTGTGGACATAATATACTGTATGTGCCTATACATGCCGGTTATTATTCATTAGTAATATTCTGCCATCTGGTGGCCACCCTTGGTATTGTAATCTTATTTTCATTATATTGCGTCACTCGTCAGCCTCTACTTGCTTTCATAGTTTCTTGTTTTTACTAATACCTTTTAAATTCTAATTTTATTGCGTAGTTTTATATTTCAATAACATTGAATGGCTTTGTATGTATTTTGTCTGAGGTTTCATTAAATTGGAGTAACACTTAAAGGGAACCTGTCAGGTGCAATATGCACTCGGAACCACGAGCAGTGCTGGGTGCATAGTGCTAATCCCTGTACACAATATATATGCTGCTGCACAGATGGTCTAGAGGTATGTCTCACACAACTGTTCTTGTGTCGGATATACCTATAGACCATCTGCACAGCAGCATTTACAGTATTTATTGGTGACACCGACAGGTGCGATCAGTTGCCGATAGCTGCTTCTCTTTGTCTATACTAGGGTATTGTCTACTAATTGGGGAGCGGATATTGCTATTTTTAAGTATTTCTATTATTTGCCTATCTTGTAGCATACATAAAGAGAACTTTAGAAAAAGTATTTCTAAAGATCCTTCATGATCTGCTAATGAGCGCAGGGACTAGTCACAAGGGCGTTAGTTTCTGCGCTCATTCCACCCTCTTAGCATGATAGCACGTCCACATGGCTGCACACTGGGCAATGGGCATGAACATTGAATAGCATTTCCTTGTGGGTGTGCTTCCATGCTAAGAGGGCGGAATAAGTGCAGGAACTAATGCCCTTGCGACTAGTCCCTGCGCTCATTAGCAGATCATAAAAGGATAGTTAGAAATACTTTTTCTAAAGATATCTTTATCTATGCTACTAGATGGAAGGACGGTTAGGCAGGGATTAGCAATATGCACCCAGGACTGCTCATGATTCTGGGTGCATATTGCACCTGACAGGCTCCCTTTAATGCATGCAAAATGGGGAATTTGATAGAGCCATCATTAACACAGAATGGGGTAGAATTTGGTTTTACTGATTACTCTTTGGATTACAATAAAAAAAAAATAAAAAACAGGTTAAAAGGGTATATGAGACTATAATGGTAAATATGGTTAGTTGTCTCATCTCATACATTTATAAGAGGTTCACAGAGGTCCCAACTCTTGAATCTCTTGTGGGTCCCAGAGGTGGGACCGACATTAATCAGACACTATGTAGCTAAAATTCCTTACACATTAAATATAACATGGCACAGTTGTGTGTGTATACACTAGAGGAAGACATTCAGCGAACATAGAGTTCTTGGGAATAGGTGACGGTTTCTTTTATTCCTTCTTACATCCCTTAGGTTATCAGGATGTAAAACGCCTTACAGGATTACATAGATTTTGTTTGTGTCCATTTTTAGCAAACAAAAAGATATGGATTTGGATAAGGTGTTGAAAAAGAAATCACAGGCTGCTTGCTTTGCTGTACATAGCAAAATGTAATAGTGAGTGAATTTTAGTGTGTGCGCCCAGCCCCTGTACTCGCCATCGCCACTGTCCGCTCATGGAATATAAACTGCTGTTTACACAGCCACTTCCAAGTAGACAGTGTAATCTTACACATGGCTCTTACGCTCCATTAGCCTCGCATCCTGGGATTCATAAAGTCTGTAGAAATCCCTACTCAGACAGTAATAGGTCTGTACAGCACTTTATGATAATTGAAAATATAAGTGGCAACATTAACTATGCTAAAAAAAAAAACACCCAAAACCCAAAAAGCAGATTTGCAGAACACAAAAGCAAAAAAAAACAAAAACAAAAAACAAACAAAACCCCACAACAAAAACCACAATAATGCACATTTTAGGAGTTGCTATAAATCCGCAAACACTTTCCATTACAAGATCATAAACAAGTTTTATTTGCACATTAAATATTAACGAAAAAAAAAAAAAATATATAAAAATTGCTCACAAAAAGCAAAAATCCAGGAAAGATCGAACCGGAGCAGACGTCCACATTTCTGCACTTTTTACAATACAACGTTAATTGTCATAACACATTACAACAATAAGGTCTCTATCGGATACTGATCACATTGTATGAACAGTCATAGTGCCAAGTGCTAAATATAATTTACAATAAGAGCTTGTACAATCACTTACTACAGAACAAAGAAGTCATACTTCATGTGTCAGCTAATAAACATCGCTGTTCGTAAACTAAGCGCTACAATCACAACTGTCCGAGGCTTAAGAAAACTAGAGAATAAAAAAAATATATTATGTTCTACGTACAAAAAGATCAGCTGTTCTCCATTAGGAAGCATTGGTGCAAGTGTGAGAAGAGCGAGATCACCAAATGGTTGGGACAGCCTGATATTAGATTGACTACACTAAAATCAAGGCATGCTTGTGGTTCTAGGTCTTCAGAGAGGTCTGCTGTCTCTTAGGCCTCCTTCACATATCCGTGTATCCACTATGTGTGGCATCAACTTTTTTTTTTTTTTCACGGATCCACAAGTACCGATTATAACCGATGGGTTTCACATTTCCGTGTTTTCACATGGACCATGTTAACCGGATACATCAGTATTTATTTTCAGCAGCACGGATGACAAGGGTCAATACAAGTCTGAATCTGTGTAAATGCATACAGCATATCGATGGCATCTATGTGACATATGTGTGCTGTACGTGTTTCACATTGAAAGTATAGGATAAGCCTCGTAATTTCATTTTCTAGATCCATACTGGAAAAGAAGGGAATTTTGTTTACTTACCGTAAATTCCTTTTCTTCTAGCTCCAATTGGGAGACCCAGACAATTGGGTGTATAGCTATTGCCTCCGGAGGCCACACAAAGTATTACACTTAAAAGTGTAAGGCCCCTCCCCTTCTGGCTATACACCCCCAGTGGGATCACTGGCTCACCAGTTTTAGTGCCAAAGCAAGAAGGAGGAAAGCCAATAACTGGTTTAAAGACCAATTCAATCCGAGGAAACATCGGAGAACTGAACCATACCACATGAACAACATGTGTACCCGAAAAAACAGAAAAACCCCGAGAAAACAGGGCGGGTGCTGGGTCTCCCAATTGGAGCTAGAAGAAAAGGAATTTACGGTAAGTAAACAAAATTCCCTTCTTTTTCGCTCCTAATTGGGAGACCCAGACAATTGGGACGTCCAAAAGCAGTCCCTGGGTGGGTAAAAGAATACCTCGTGATAGGGCCGTCAAACAGCCCTTTCCTACAGGTGGGCAATCGCCGCCTGAAGGACTTATCTACCTAGGCTGGCGTCTGCCGAAGCGTAGGTATGCACTTGAAAATGCTTGGTAAAAGTATGCAGACTCAATCAGGTAGGTGCCTGACACACCTGCTGAGCCGTAGCCTGGTGCCGTAATGCCCAGGATGCACCCACGGCTCTGGTAGAATGGGCCTTCAGCCTTGAGAGAACCAGGAGCCCAGTATAACTGTAGGTTTCAAGAATTGGTTCCTCGATCCCCCGAGCCAGGGTGGATTCAGAAGCTTGCGACTGTTTACGCCGACCAGCGACAAGGACAAAGAGTGCATCCGGGTGGCGCAGGAGCGCCATGCGGGAAGTAGAACCTGAGTGCTCTCACCAGAACCAACAGATGCAAATCCTTCTGAAAATGATGGACTGGACGAGGACACAAAGAAGGTGAGGTGATATCCTGATTGATATGAAAGTGGGATACCACCTTAGGGAGAAATTCCGGAATCGGACGCAGAACTACCCTGTCCTGGTGAAGGACCAGGAAGGGAGATTTGTATGAGAGCGTTGCTAGCTCGGAAACTCTCCTAAGAGACGAGACCGTTACTAGAAGGCCACTTCCCGAGAAAAGCGGGAAGGGAGACCTCTTCCAAAGGCTCGAAAGGCGGCATCTGGAGAGCAATTAGAACCTTGTTCAGATCCCAGGGCTCTAACGGCCGCTTGTACGGAGTGCTGAGACGACAAACTCCCCGTAGGAACGTGCGTACCTGAGGAAGTCGTTTCTGAAAAAATACAGATAGCGCTGAGACTTGTCCCTAAAGGGAACTGAGCGACAACCCTTTTTCCAACCTAGATTGCAGGAAGGAAGGAAACATAGACGATGCAACCGGCCAGGGAGAAACACCCTGCGCCGAGCACCGAGATAAGAATATCTTCCACGTCCTGTGGTCAATCTTGGCGGACGTTGGTATGCTAGCCTGTCTCATGGTGGCAACCACGTCCTGAGGTAATCCTGACGACACTAGGTTCCAGGACTCAATGCCACACCATCAGGTTGAGGGCCGTAGAATTCAAATGGAAGAATGGCCCTTGAGACAGCCAGTCTGATTGGTCTGGTAGTGCCCCCGGTTAGCCTACCGTGAGGCACCACAGAACCGGGAACCACAACATCCTCGGCCAATCTGTAGCGACGAGGAAGGCGCGGCCGCAGTCGGTCCTGATCTAGCGCAGCACTCTGGGCAACAAATGCCAGAGGTGGCACATAAGGTAGCTGGAACTGCGACCAATGCTGAACTAAGGCGTCTGCCGCCAGAGCTCGATGATTGTGAAACCGTGCCATGAAGCTGGCACATTGTTGTTGTGCCGTGACGCCATTAGATCGACGTCCGGCCTCTGTCAGCGGCGCCAGATCTCCTGAAACCCGTCCGGGTGAAGAGACCATACCCTTTCGACCACACCCCGGCGACTTAGGAAGTCAGCTTCCTAGTTTTCCACGCCTGGGATGTGAACTGTGGATATGGTGGATGCCGTGTCTTCCACCCACATCAGAACCTGCCGGACTTCCTGGAAGGCTTGCCGGTTGCGCGTTCTTCCTTGGTGGTTGATGTATGCCACCGCTGTGGAGTTGTCCGACTGAAGTCGGATTTGCTTGCTGTCCAGCTGCTGTTGGAAGGTTTGTAGGGCAAGATACACTGCTCTGTGTTCAAGAACATTGATCTGAAGGGTGGACTCTTGCTGAGTCCACGTACCCTGAGCGCTGTGGTGGAGAAAGACTGCTCCCCACCCTGATAGACTCGCGTCTGTCGTAACTATCGCCCAGGATGGGGATAGGAAGGACCTTCTTTTTGACCATGAGGTGGGAAGAAGCCACCACCGTAGAGATTCCTTGGCCGCCTGAGAAAGAAAGACGACTCTGTTGAGGGAGGTCGACTCCCCGTCCCATTGGCGGAGAATGTCACATTGTAGTGGACGCAGATGAAACTGCGCGAAAAGAACTGCCTCCATTGCTACCATCTTACGTAGGAAGTGCATGAGGCGTCTCAATGTGTGCGACTGGTTCTTAAAGAAGAGATTGCAGCCCGTAGTGAATGCTGTTTGTCTAGCGGAAGCTTCACTATCGCTGAGAGAGTATGAAACTCCATGCCTAGATATGTTAGCGATAGGGTCGGGGTCGGATCTGACTTCAAAAAGTTGATGATCCACCCAAAACTCTAGAGAGTCTCCAGCGCAACGTTCGGGCAGTGTCGGCATGTTTCCTAAGAGAGTGCCTTGACAAGTAGATCGTCTAAATATGGGATCACAGAGTGACCCTGAGAGTGCAGGACTGTGACTACTGCTGCCCTGACCTTGGCGAAGACCAGTGGGACTGTCGCTAGCCGGAAGGTAGAGCTACGAACAGAAGGTGTTCGTCTCCTATAACGAAGCGTAGAAACGCTAGTGCTCTGGATCAATCGGCACGTGTGGATAAGCATCCTTGATGCCTAATGATGCTAGGAAATCTCATTGGGACATTGAGGCGATGACATGGCGGAGGGATTCCATCCGGAACCGCCTGGTGTCCACGAGCTTGCTGAGCAGTTTTAGATCCAGAACGGGACGGAACGGCCCGTTCTTATAGGCACCGCAAATAACTTGGGGTAAAAACCGTGACCTTGTTCCTGAAGAGGAACGGGGGTCATCACTCTTTCTGCCTATAGAGTGCACTCTGTTTGCAGAAGAGCAGCGGCTCGGCCGGGAGGTGGAGAAGTTCTGAAGAATCGAGTTGGAGGACGAGAAGTGAGCTCTATCCTGTACCCGTGAGACAGAATGTCTCACACCCAACGGTCATTGACCTATGGCAGCTAAATATCGCCAAGGCGGGTGAGCCTGCTACCGACCGAGGATGCGGAGAGAGGAGGCCGCAAGTCATGAGGAAGCCGCCTTGGAAGCGGGTTTTCAGACTGTCTCTTTATTGGGCGTGACTGAGCCCGCCAAGAATCTGAGCTCCTCTGATCCTTTTGAGTCCACATTGGACGAGGAAAAATGGGACCTGCCCGAGCCTCGAAAAGACCGAAACCACGACTGCGTCCTGCTCTGTTGGGGTTTGTTGTGTCCGGGCTGAGGAAAGGATGAATCCATACCCCTGGACTGTTTAATGGTTACATCCAAACGCTCACCAAACAGTCGGTCAGCAGAAAAAGGCAACTGGTTAAGCAACCTTTTTTGGAAGCAGAATCTGCCTTCCATTCACTTAACGAGCAGACCAGGCTCTGCTTAAAAACACGGAGCAGCGGAGGCTACTGCCGTACGGTTCGCAGAGTCTAGGGCAACCTGAATCGCGTAAGAAACAAATGCAGACATTTGAGAGGTTAAGGATGCCACCTGCGGCACAGATGTACGTGTAACCGTGTCAATCTGTGTAAGACAAGCTGAAATAGCTTGGAGTGCCCCAAGGGTGAGAATGCTGGAGCCAACGGTGCGCCGACAGTCTCATAGATGGATTTAGACCAGAGATCCATCTGTCTGTCAGTGGCATCTTTAAGTGCAGCTCCATCTCCCACTGCAACTATGGATCTAGCTACAAGCCTGGAGATTGGAGGATGCCGCTTGGGACACTGGGTCCAGTCCTTGACCACGTCAGGGGGCAGGGATAACGTGTATCCTAAGCCGTTTGGAGAAGCGCATATCTGGATAAGTGTGGTGTTCCTGGACTGCCTCTCTGAAGGCAGAGTGGTCCAGAAAAATACGTGAAGCTGACTCCTCCACTGGAGGAGCTGGGTGAGAAATAACCAACATTCTATTGATGGACGCTATAAGATTATTCACTATGGCGTCACCATTAGGTGTATCTAGATTGAGAGCGGTCTCAGGATCAGAATCCTGAGCCGCTACTTCCGCCTCATTACACAGAGAGTCCTTCTGCTAGGACCCTGATGAAACCGAGGGCCGCTCATAGTGAGCCCGCTTAGGCTGTCTGGGACTGACGTCTGTGCAGAGCCGTGACTCTGGGATGCGTGTGACATTCCCGGAGCTGTTAGTTGTTCACACTGAGGGGGGCCATGGATCAATGATTCAACAGTGCCCATGTTGTGAGAGACATGTCCGGACTGCTAGGCTTCTAGTATCATAGCCATAGTCTCAGAAAATCTGTCAGTAAATACTGCAGACACCGTCCTCATCCTCTGGCCATTAGCAGAGACTCCGGCTGAGTTGGATATAATGGGGGTCTATGTAACCTGCCGGCCGTATAGCCGTACATGCTGTACCGGCTGCATAGAAAAACATGTGGTTCTGCACCTTTGTTTTACACAGAGAATATGCTGATAACTCCTCCGCACAATCCAGGAGGGTATATACAACGTGCGACCAAACAGTGCAATGTATATAGTACAAGCATATCTATAAGTGCACTTCTGCACTAGTGGGGTTAGCACCACAGGTGCTGCTTAACGCCTGTTGCAGCGATTGTGTGACTATCAGAATGCCAGGGTCTTCCACACTTGTCTCTGTATCGTACAGAAACTGACACTAATGGCTGCCGGCGTCCTTGTAGAGAAGGAAGCCGTGGGCGTGCCTGAGAAAGTGCGGGAATCCGGTTTCACAGTGCACACAGTGAGAGGGGTGGAGTATGCAAAACATACTCCAGCTCTCAGCGCTGCTGTGCTATGCAGCGTCACGCCCCTACCCTGACTGTCAGGCCTGTGGGCGGTAACGAAGGGAGACTAGGCCCAGAAGCCGGGGACTCGAGTTAATAAGCGCGGCCGGCATATCAGTGCTGGCCGGCGCGGAAGTCCCCGGCGCACCACAAATCCCAGCGGCGCCTTAAATAAAAATGGCAGCGGCGGTTAGCGCAGTAGTCACCCAATACACTAACACACCCAGCAACGCTGTGGTGTGCGATGGCACTAGTGCGGACAGCGCCGCTGTCCCTGGCGCACTAACACACCCAGCAGTGCTGCCGTGTGTCTGCGCGGTCCCCACAGGGACACAGAGTACCTCCATGTAGCAGGGCCATGTCCCTGAAGATACTCCGCTCCATGTCCAGCAGATACCAGGGGCTGTGGATGGAGCACGGTCTCAGTGCCTGGAGACCGATAGAATCCCACTTCACCCAGAGCCCTGTAAAAAGGGATGGGGAAGGAAGCAGCATGTGGGCTCCAGCCTCCGTACCCGCAATGGGTACCTCAACCTTAACAAACACCTCCGACATGAAGTGGGGTGAGAAGGGAGCATGCTGGGAGCCCTGTATGGGCCCTCTTTTCTTCCATCCGACATAGTCAGCAGCTGCTGCTGACTAAACAGTGGAGCTATGCGTGGATGTGTTGCCTCCTTCGCACAAAGCACAAAACTGGTGAGCCAGTGATCCCACTGGGGGTGTATAGCCAGAAGGGGAGGGGCCTTACACTTTAGTGTAATACTTTGTGTGGCCTCCGGAGGCAATAGCTATACACCCAATTGTCTGGGTCTCCCAATTAGGAGCGAAAAAGAAAACATGGCTGGCACACTTTTTTTTTTTTAAACGTACACTCAGATGTGATAAAAATTTAACACAGATGGTCAAAATGGACTGTCCCACATGTACTTGTTTTTATACGGACGTGTGAAGGGGGCATAACAGACGGTGGAGGACCCCAATCTACTAGAATGGCAGCGGTGCACAATACTGACGATGACTTTCAAAACTAGTATCCATACACATGATATCCCCTGACCGCACACCCCTCCATGTGGAAGTGAGGAGAAAGAAAATTGCAAGTTAAAGGTGTTAGGATAACAGGGCACACATCATGTGTCTTCTATAGTGAAACGACCCTAACCCTTTCATTATAGTTAGTGTTTAAATGTCCTAAATAAAACCTCTTCTGTATTTAGGAAGTAACCTATAGTCCTGATCCTAAACATTTCCCTTCCCTCGATGTGTTCCTATATGTTAGTCTGGTAAGTAAAGTTCTGGTGTTACAGGACAGTTTGGGTTATTAACAGTAAAGGAGCCGTGGTGCATTCATGTTCCCTCGGACAGTAATCTATATATACCCAGAAATCCCTATTAAACCGTTCCAAACACCCACCGTACTTATGTGAAGCTCCATATGTGGTCGGTGCTGGCTGTTTTATACCGCTGGCACCTGCTTCTAAAACCAGCAACTGGAGCAAGCTTGAATCTCAGATTTTTAACCACTTAGCTGCTCCAGCCACATAAAATGCAACAATTAACTTAAGTGTTCAGACGACGAAGGGAGGTGCCAATGGGTTGCCAAGATAGCTGGGTGCCCACTGAAGGCTCCTGTTGCTGCCCTCTTGGTCTTCCTATGAAGCAAGCCTGTGGCTGAGCTTTATAGGAAACAGTTTATAAGTATGTAGTGCCACACTGATGTACTGTGGTATATGGTGCAGGAAATCAAACCCATTTGCTCTCAGGTTTAAAGGCCCATTTTGTAAACTTTAGCGCCAATAGGCCCATTTTGTAAACTTTAGCGCCAATAGGCCCATTTTGTAAACTTTAGCGCCAATACTAAACAGAGGCCTGCACATCATCATATTAAGAGTGACGGCAAAAGATCATCATGCAAAATTTGGTTTACAAAGCCAAAACAAAAAACTTTAAAATCCAATGTGAGAGGACAGCCAGAATAGAGCACGTAAGGATGCCTCTTGGGGTCAAAAATATCAGATCAATTGGGGTGCATCACCCGACACCCCCATTAAACAGCTGTTATAGTTCACACTGTAGTTAGAGCACCACAGCTCGTACAGTAAGTGGTGGCTGTTTTTGGGTACTGAAGCTCAGCTTCTAAAGATGGAAGCATTCTTAAAAATAGGTCCTAACATTTGATTTTTTTGAAGGAATACTGATAGTGACCTTCTCATGTTGTAATTTTGTTGATATTTACTATGCAAAATTAAGAGGGAACCTGTCACCATATTTGTCCCCTATAAGCCACGGCCACCAGTGAGCTCTTACATACAAAATTCTGGAAAACTGTATATAAAAAGGGCACTGGCCGCTCTGTAGAAAGTAAAAAAAAAAAAAACACAACAAAAAAAACAAACTTTTATAATACTCACCTAGGGGGCGGTCCGGTCCAATGGCTGTCGCTGCTCTCCGGTCTAGCACCTCCTTTCTGTGGTGTTCTTCTTCTGAGCTAAGTGTGGATGACGTTTCCCAAGTCATCCACACAGGCCAGCATTGCGGTCTTGCGCAGGTGTACTTTGATTTGCCATGCTGAGGGCAGATCATAGTACTGTAATGCGCAGCTGCGGGGATAGGTCAAAGACCGGCGGTGCATGTGCACTACAATACTTTGATCTGCCCATAGCAGGATAGATCAAAGTGTGCCTGCGCAAAACCGCAATGCTGGCCGGTATGGATGACATCATCCATACAAGGCTCCGAAAAAGGAGCAGCAGAGAGGAGGCGCCGGACCCAAGCGCAGTGACAGCCATAGGACTGGACCACCCTCTAGGTGAGTATAATAAAGCTCTTTATTACGTTATACAGTGCGGCCTGGGCGCTTATATAAAGTATTCTGGAATGCCGTATATAAGAGCCTACTGGTGGTGGCCGCAGCTCATAAGGAAAAAACCTGGTGATAGGTTCCCTTTAACATGTAAAGTGACAGGAAGCCTGCCAAGTTACTATAAATCAATGACATCCTCAGGACAAAGGAGTCATGGCAAATTTATTTAACAATCTCCATGATGGATTGGGAAGGCTTGAAATAATAGGTAGGCCGGGGAAAATCAACTTACAAGTTCATATGCTATAAATAAATAATAAAGTGTCCTTGCAGCAGCAGGTTTGGATAATTATTACTTGGGTATGAAACGCAGTTTCCTCTACAGTAAAAGGCGCACTTGAACGGGCTGACGTGGCATGTACAGGGTTGAAGCTGAACAGAGGACATGGAAGGCATTTGTTATTCTCACCGGCACACTATTCTACTTTACAACCAGCAGGAAAGGTTCCTCAGCAATTCATGTTTGTGTTACCCTCTCGGCCACATGACAGTCACTGTTAGTGTTCTTCCTGGAGGCTTTTCTCAGGTGGGTGTTGCACCGTGTCTGCTGGCAGACAGAACGGGAGGCCATCCCTGTCCCAGACTCACCTTCTTCCGGATGTCTTCATCGTTGGCTCCCAGGGAAGCATATAGCTTGAAGGCCGCCTGGCGCAGCTCGTGGGCATGTTTTAAATCATGGTCAAGCTGATATTAGAAAAAAATAAAGGATAACAAAGAATACTGTGAGACAGTCTGCTGAACGCAAGTGTAACCGAGCACTCACAAATCTTATAAGACATCCACACAAACAATTTTATGGCGAGAGGTCGGTAATGGGGGTCCTCAGCATTATTAGGATTCTTATTTAAAGGGCAATGAGGATTTATATACAAGTATAAGCTACTGTTCATACATGTACGTGTACTAGAAACATTACTGCCCCTGGTGTGGTGTACACAACACGCTAACATACTTTATTACCCCATCAAGGAGAGAGAAAACTGGTTGTATGGACATTGGCTAAAGCAAATAACACTTGCAAGAAAAAGAAAAAATACCGCACACACACGCACGCACAAGAAGCGCTAGTAATATCTGGACATTCTGTAAGACTGTAAGAGAAGGAAACGCTTTAATTCGCCAATAGAAGGGTTTGTCTTTTTGATATGCAGCGAGTCATTGAGTAAGACATCGCCATTATGTAAGCGGCTATAGCAGAGGCTGGAAGCCTGAGGTGTCTCCTGCTTGTCTAGAGCAGTGTAGGAGTGCAAGGAAAGAGGCTCAGAGAAAGCGGAAGAGATATCTGGAGGAGTCTCACACAAGCATTATCCCAGAATCAGAAACAAACTAAGGGCGCTTTCATACTTAAGGTTGTTTTTTTAGTGCGTGAAAAATGTACAGGCAATTTTATTTATTTTTTTTAAATCAGTCCGCTAGTCCTTTTGTTTTTGTCATCTTTACAATCAGTGCGGTATCCATTTTTGTTCCCAGAGCAATCCACTTTTTCAGGGGCCCAGACACACACACACACACACACACACACACACACTTGAATGATCAACTTTTGGCTGCATACTTGGGTCAAATAAGCATATGCCTCCATTTTATTTGTAGATCATTTTCATGGACAATAAGAAAAAAAAAATCAAACGTTAAAAAGGCACATTTGATTGTAATGGATCTGTGAGCTGTCCAATATACAATAGAGCAGATAAATCAGAACAGCTGATATCATGAAGACCCTGTACGTTAGATTTTTTTTAAAAATTTTCATGCCTGGGTTAGCGTCGGCCTTTCCTTTTCTGGTGATCCATTCACCTTTATATGAACAGAGGCAAACTTTACTCATCAGGTCATTGATTTTAATTCACATTTAAAGAGGACCTTTCACCAATTTATTCATGTTGAACTAAACACACGATGTAATAGTGGCTCTAGAGCAGAAGAAAACATTTGAGATTAAAAAATAAAAAAAAAAAAAATTCGCCTCACTGTTGCAGAGAAATTTGCCATCAGGTATTTGATACCAAAAGTGTTCCTTTTTTTATTTATTTTTTGTTCTTCTATAGGGTGGGTGATGTCAGAGATATACATGCCCACAGTGATATCTTCCTCTTTCTCATGTTAACCAATGATAAATAGGCAGCAAAACAACTGGGAAAGAAGAGCATACCCCCACAATAGCACTGAGTCTGCACTCCTGACTGCACTGATGATGTGCCAACAGCAGACCTGAGTGTGATTGACCGTCAGAGATAAGAGGTGAAAGCTGTCCCTCAGTGTGGGGGGGGGGGGGGGGGGAAGCGCAGTGCTGAGTATCATTACAAACACTTCTAGTAGCTCTCCTTTCATAATATTTCCAGCTCTTTCCACATACAAGGGGGAAAATAAGAACCCCTCCCCATTGCACCTTAGAACAGACTCTGGGCAAGACATCACGAGTAGAGATGAGTGAGAACCTTAGGTAAGGCTCGGTTTGGAACACTGACTTGAACAGAACCACAATGGAAGTCACTGATTGGGCAGTTGGTGTCTCTGCCCACATGCAGCCAGCCATAAGCAGAACACTTCCTGGGGAGTGTGGGAAGGGTTTTACATTTCATGTGTGCACACTTACATCAGATCATGCCGATTTTAACCCCAGTGTGAGCTGTTCAAAAGCTGCACGCAGCTCGCGCACGGCTGAACATCAATCATACCCAGGCACAGCTGCTCGCTTGAATAGTTTGCAGTGCACTCTTAAAAACGGAACCTGTAAGGTCCAATATGTACCCAGAATATCGAGCAGTTCTGGGTACATATTGCTAATCCCTCACTAACTGTCCCTGTATACACTAGAAAAAGTATTTCTAAAGATCTTAGATTTTATGCTAATGAGCGCAGGGACTAGTCTACTGGGCATTAGTTCCCCTTGCTAGTTGGCTCCATTACCATGTTAGTACGCCCCTGTGGATGAGCTAACATGCTAATGAAAGTGCGGCGTCAGAGGATGATCTCACTCACCTCTCCGCTGCCACTGCGCCAGGCACTAGATTTTAGCTCAGTGCACATGACCCCAGAGGTTTGGTCATGTGCACTATGAAGCCAGCTGTACGCATCCTTCCTTCAAACTGAAGTAGTGCGCATGACTGAACCTCTGTGGTCACGCGCACTGAACGGAAACCCAGTGTCGGGCGGTGATGGCAGCGGAGAGGTGAGATCATCCTCTGACGCTGCACATTCATTAGCATGATAGCACGCCCACAGGGGCGTACTAACATGCTAATGGAGCCGACTAGCCAGAGGAACGAACGCCCAGGGGACTAGTCCCCTCTCTCATTAGCATACCATAAAAGATTTTTAGAAATACTTTTTCTAAACATCTCTTTATCTATGCTACTAGATACAGGGACAGTTATGCAGGGATTAGCTATATGCACCTGGAACTGCGCGTGGTTCTGGGTGCATATTGGACCTGACAAGTTCCCTTTAATTTACTTGAATTTTGAACTTTAACTTCGGATTTGGAAACAGACTACCAAAAAATAAACCTCTGGTTGACTCATCTCTAATAATGAGATACAGGTCTGTTGTGCTCTGAAGTGAGGAGAACAGACTAGAGCAGTGATGGCGAACCTATGGCACGCGTGCCAAACAGGGCACGCAGAGCCCTTTGTGCTGGCACGCGCGCTGTCGCCACACAGACACTTTGTACTGTCGGTGTGATCGCGCCGACAGTACAAAGTGGTGTTTAGCAGAGGAGACATTTCTCCTCCCTCTCGCTCCTCCTCTCCTGGGCTGCAGGCCTGTTGCCTAGGAGACGGAGGAGCGTCAGAAAGCAGCGCCAGCGTCTTGTGGCCGCGCGGGAACCTGTGCTGGAAGGTGAGTTTTTTTTTATTTTATTTTTAGGCTGTGTGCGGCCAAGGTGTGGGGGGACAGAGCCAGCACGGGGCAAACATGGAGAGCACGGGGGCAAACATGGAGAGCACGGGGGCAAAGAGCACGGGGCAAACATGGCTGCAAGGATGGGGGAAATGTGCAAAGATGGGGGGGAAAACATGGCTGCAAGGATGGGGGGAAAACATGGCTGCAAGGATGGGGGGAAAACATGGCTGCAAGGATGGGGGGAAAACATGGCTGCAAGGATGGGGGGAAAACATGCCAGGATGGGGAACATTTACCAGAAAAGGGGACATTTACCAGGATAAGGGAACATGCCTGGATGAGGTACATTTACCAGAATGGAGTCATTTAACAGCATGGGGGAACATGCCAGGATGGGGTACATTTACCAGGATGGAGTCATTTAACAGCATGGGGGAACATGCCAGGATGGGGTACATTTACCAGGATGGAGTCATTTAACAGCATGGGGGAACATGCCAGGATGGGGTACATTTACCAGGATGGGGGATACATTTACCAGGATGGGGGGAAACATCCTGGCATGTTCATGTACCCCATCCTGGCATAAGGAAAAATGCCAGGATGGGGAACATTTATCAGGAAGGATGACGTTTACCAGGAAAGGGGACATTTACCAGGATAAGGGAACATGCCTGGATGAGGTACATTTACCAGGATAAGGGGAACATTTACCAGGATAAGGGGAACATTTACCAGGATAAGGGGAACATTTACCAGGATAAGGGGAACATTTACCAGGATAAGGGGAACATTTACCAGGATAAGGGGAACATTTACCAGGATAAGGGGAACATTTACCAGGATAAGGGGAACATTTACCAGGATAAGGGGAACATTTACCAGGATAAGGGGAACATTTACCAGGATAAGGGGAACATTTACCAGGATAAGGGGAACATTTACCAGGATAAGGGGAACATTTACCAGGATAAGGGGAACATTTACCAGGATAAGGGGAACATTTACCAGGATAAGGGGAACATTTACCAGGATAAGGGGAACATTTACCAGGATAAGGGGAACATTTACCAGGATAAGGGGGACATTTACCAGGATAAGGGGGACATTTACCAGGATAAGGGGGACATTTACCAGGATAAGGGGGACATTTACCAGGATAAGGGGGACATTTACCAGGATAAGGGGGACATTTACCAGGATAAGGGAACATGCCTGGATGGGGAACATTTACCAGGAATGGGGAACATTTACCAGGAATGGGGAACATTTACCAGGAATGGGGAACATACCAGGAATGGGGAACATACCAGGAATGGGGAACATACCAGGAATGGGGAACATACCAGGAATGGGGAACATTTACCAGGATAAGGGAACATGCCTGGATGGGGAACATTTACCAGGAATGGGGAACATTTACCAGGAATGGGGAACATTTACCAGGAATGGGGAACATTTACCGGGATGGGAAATATGCCGGGATGGGGTACATTTACCAGGATGGGACCATGATGGGGACAAATATACCAGAATGTAGGAAATATATATCAGGATGGGGGACATATTTACCAGGAAGTGGCCAGGAAGGGGACATAACTACACAATGAAAGGGGAGGGGAGCAACTCGCACGTTTTTATGGGATTTCAGGATGTTCAGACTTTGAAATGTAGATGTGGATCACAGGGTGACATCTGACTGCATTCCATACTAAAAATCTGTCTAATATGCTGCAATTTTTTCCAGAATCAACAATCCAACTGCTGTGTCTGGAAAGGGCAGGGGCTCAGCTTCAATGTGTGGTAAGCATGCATGAGCGTGATGAACCCTGCTGAAGAGAAGAGAAGATGGCAAAGGTAAGGTTAAAATCAACTATTTACATAATAGGATTGGTTGGCACGTCGGAAAAAAATGGGTTTAGGGCTACAGTTTGGGCACTCTGCCTGTAAAAGGTTCGCCATGACTGCACTAGAGTATGATTAACAGCTTTCACCTCTAGAAGTTAGTGTTGGGAAGCAGTCATACAGCAGTAATAAACTTGCTTGGGCAATGCTAATTAGTTTTTGGTTTCTGCCAATAAAGCTCATTTGAATTTGAGAGGAGAGCCATAAGGCTATGTGTCCACGTTGCTTTTTACCTGCTTTTTACCTGCTTTTTTGCTGCTTTTTCAACTGCAGCGTTTAATGGCAAAATAGATGTGCTCTGCTTTTCAAGCAAAGTCTATGGGAATTTGGGTTTCTTGTGCCCACTATGCAGTTCAAACTGCAGCCTTTTTCTGGCAGAAATTTGGTCAAAAACTCTGCTTTGCAGTTCAAAACGCAAATGGCAAAAACAATTGACATGTCAATTGTTTTTGCCATTTGGGTTTTGGACTGCAAAGCTGAGTTTTTGTCCAAAGTTCTGCAACAAAAAGGCTGCAGTTTGAACTGCATAGTGGGCACAAGAAACCCAAATTCCCATAGACTTTGCTTGAAAAGCAGAGCACATCTATTTTGCCATTAAACGCTGCAGTTGAAAAAGCAGCAAAAAAGCAGGTAAAAAGCAGGTAAAAAGCAACGTGGACACATAGCCTTAGAAGGGTTTGTAATGAGACAACTTTTGCAGTCCTGCCCCTCTCCCACACCGAGGGCTGGAGATGAAAGCTGAAAGCAGATAAATCCTATTCAGGTCTGCTGTACCCCAGCACATCACTCTGCAGGGAGAAGAGCTCGCTTTTTGTCAACAAGGGGGTGTAAGGCTCGGCTGTCCCAGACCTGCAAATCCACTGTGTACAAAATGTAATGTTTGAAGCTCATGGTGTAACGTGTTCAAAAGGTCTTTAGGTGGCCACAATGCGTAAGCTGCTTCCCTGGTACTCCTGAGCGAGAGGGATTTTTTTTTTTTTTTAAAAAAACAAGGGGAGGAGCTTTGTCAAGAAAAATGGTTGGGAAGACCGTCAGTGAGGAAAGTTCTTGAGGGAGAGGAGAGGACTGCATCTGTGAGACATCGTGGAGGAAAGACCCCGATAATTTTAATTTGGCGTGACCTTCTGGGTTAAATCCGGGTGCTGGACACGCAGTGCGGCCCGGGTGGTGGCCATTCCCTGGCGGATACCTAACGAACTCCCTCAGTCAGTGGGCTTTTGAAAGAAGAGTAGGCCCTGAATGACCGGAAGGACTTGTTGATTCTGCCATGGATAGTGAAACTGAAGGAGAGGATGAGGAGCTTAAGGAGCTCAATGGGAGCCTGAGTACCAGGAAGGTGGTCGACCAGTAAAAATGTACAAATTATCCGTTGCTAATGGTAACTCCTTTGGAGAACAATATTGTGCCCGCATCAGGAGAGAGCAAAAAAACAAAAACAAACTGCATTTGAAGTTGATAAGAAGTTTGGTTGAAAGAACTTGTGACCTTGTCTGTGCTTGTGACGCATGAAGAAAAAGTATGCTTATTACTGTATTGCACTAAAGTGGCGGACGGGGTGCAGAGGAACAACACCGGGCTGTGCTGCAGCCAAACAGTGGTCTCTGCCACGACTAATGAGCCCCCGACCACCCCTTTAACAAATACATGTCTCACACAGCCTGTTCTAAGCAAGCTATTTTAGGGGTGTGTTCTTTCCCCAAGTGTGAATCTGCTGGCCTATGATTAGTCAGCATCAGAAAAAGGAAGAATGGCATGCCACCAATGAAATCTCTGTTACTGCCCACTTGACTTTAAAAAAAATAAAAAAAATAAAAAAAATATATAAATAAAATGACTGTTTAACCCCTTCATGACCTTTGATGTATATTTCCGTCAAAGATCATATCCCTGGCTTTGATGCGGGATCTCACACGCAGCCCGCATCTTTCCCTGCACATGACAGCTAGTCTGATCAGCAGTCATGTGCCTTTAACAGCCGTGGGTGTATCCGAGGCTGTTAGCTTGTGAAATCCCCCAATCAATCTCTGACAGCGGGATTTAACAAGCACCAGCAGGTGGGTGAGTCATTCCCCGCTCCCATGACATGATCACATGGCGCCAATGGGTTGTCAAGACAGCCGGGGCTCCGCTGAAGACCTGAGTCTATCAAGATGATCGTCCTGTGAAAGCCTGCTGCAACCCTGCATTCATAGGAGCTTTGGGCTCAGTTGTTCCTGCTACAACTGCTGGAGTAGTCGGTCTCCTCATATAAACATTCGCTGTTGCGTTTCTTGGTGATGGCGGATAGGTCGTGCATCCTCCTGAGATGGAAGTCGGGTGCTCCACCTACCTTTGCTCTTTGGGCCTAAAGGGTCAATGATCTCCTACAAATGGAGGATTCGACCTCCTCGCTGTACGACAGGTATGAGCCCTTCTATAGGACTTTGTTCCCCTGGCTGGAATTTACGTTCTCTAACGACTGATCATCTACTGAGTGACTTATAGTAGGCATTGGTCTTCGGGCAGGATGTGTCCCCCCCCACATTTTTTCCCCCTTTTTCTTCTTCCTCTCTCCCTCCTATATTCCCTTCTTTTTCTCGAGGGGTCCCCTCCCCTGTTGCAGGGGGATTGTGTATTTTTATTGTGTCTTCGCCTTTCTTTATGGCATCTTCTCTTGTTCTAATGTTACACTTTAAAATTGGACGGACCCGCACTATGGGTGGAGAGGGACAACTTGAAGGATTTTATATATGAAGTAGTCTGCTCTCAAAGTCTGTATAATTTCTTTTGGTTGACAGTTTTCTGTTATGTACGGGGTCTGTTTATATAAAGAAATAAAAAAATCAAAAAAGAAGGGAATTTTGTTACTTACCGTAAATTCCTTTTCTTCTAGCTCTTATTGGGAGACCCAGACGATTGGTGTATAGCTACTGCCTCCGGAGGCCACACAAAGCATTACACTAAAAAGTGTAAGGCCCCTCCCCTTCTGGCTATACACCCCCAGTGGGATCACTGGCTCACCAGTTTTAGTGCAAAAGCAAGAAGGAGGAAAGCCAATAACTTGGTTAAACAAATTCACTCCGAGTAACATCGGAGAACTGAAAAACCGTTCAACATGAACAACATGTGTACCCGCAAACAAACCAAAAATCCCGAAGGACAACAGGGCGGGTGCTGGGTCTCCCAATAAGAGCTAGAAGAAAAGGAATTTACGGTAAGTAACAAAATTCCCTTCTTCTTCGGCGCTCTATTGGGAGACCCAGACGATTGGGACGTCCAAAAGCTGTCCCTGGGTGGGTAAAGAAATACCTCATGTTAGCGCTGCGAAGACAGCCCTCCCCTACGGGGAGGCAACTGCCGCCTGCAGGACTCTTCTACCTAGGCTGGCGTCCGCCGAAGCATAGGTATGCACCTGATAATGTTTGGTGAAAGTGTGCAGACTCGACCAGGTAGCTGCCTGGCACACCTGTTGAGCCGTAGCCTGGTGTCGCAATGCCCAGGACGCACCCACGGCTCTGGTAGAATGGGCCTTCAGCCCTGATGGAACCGGAAGCCCAGCAGAACGGTAGGCTTCAAGAATTGGTTCTTTGATCCATCGAGCCAGGGTGGCCTTAGAAGCCTGCGACCCTTTGCGCTTACCAGCGACAAGGACAAAGAGTGCATCCGAACGGCGCAGGGGCGCCGTGCGGGAAATGTAGATTCTGAGTGCTCTCACCAGATCTAACAAATGTAAATCCTTCTCATACCGATGAACTGCATGAGGACAAAACGAAGGCAAAGAGATATCCTGATTAAGATGAAAAGAGGATACCACCTTCGGGAGAAACTCCTGAATGGGGCGCAGCACTACCTTGTCCTGGTGGAAGACCAGGAAAGGAGCCTTGGATGACAGCGCTGCTAGCTCAGACACTCTCCGAAGAGATGTGATCGCTACCAGAAAAGCCACTTTCTGTGATAGTCTAGAAAGTGAAACCTCCCTCAGAGACTCGAAGGGCGGCTTCTGGAGGGCAACTAGTACCCTGTTCAGATCCCATGGATCTAACGGCCGCTTGTACGGGGGTACAATATGACAAACCCCCTGCAGGAACGTGCGCACCCTAGGAAGTCGTGCTAGACGCTCTTGAAAAAAGACGGATAGCGCCGAGACTTGCCCTTTAAGGGAGCCGAGCGACAAACCTTTTTCTAACCCAGATTGCAGGAAAGAAAGAAAGGTAGGCAATGCAAAAGGCCAGGGAGACACTCCCTGAGCAGAGCACCAGGATAAGAATATCCTCCACGTTCTGTGGTAGATCTTAGCGGACGTGGGCTTCCTAGCCTGTCTCATGGTGGCAACGACCCCTTGGTGGAACAGTATCACATGCAGTAAAAACAGCATCGAAAGCCTGTGTTGCTTATATGCTGCTGCCGCTAGCCATCTAGGACATAGAGCCAAGAATGGCGACCGTACAATGCAATGTATAGCATACAAGCATAAAGTACAATGAACACTGCAGCACATGCAATACAAGCAGCATAGAAAGCCTGTGCCTTGGCACCCCTGCTTTTCTGCTGCTGTAGACTAGCCATCTAGGGGAATATAGCCCAGAATATCGACCATACAGTGCAATGTATAGCATACAAGCATAAGAACAAATGAACACTGCAACCCCTGCAATACAAGCAGCATAGAAAAAACCTGTGCCTCAGCACCCCTGCTTTTCTGCTGCTGTAGTCTAGTCATTCTAGGCGAAAATAGCCCAGACTAGCGACCGTACAGTGCAGTGTATAGCATACAAGCATAACTACACATGAACGCTTCAGTACATGCAATACAAGCAGCATAGAAAGCCTGTGCCTTAGCACCCCTGCTTTCCTGCTGCTGATGTGTCGCCATCTAAGAGGGCATATAGCCAAAAATAGCGACCTATGCAGTGTATGCATAAAAATACAAATGGACAACTGCGGTATTTAATGGGGTCAGCACTTCAGGTGCCGCTTACCGCCCGCCTATAAGCGGGTGTGTGGTCGCCCCAGTCCTGTGCCTGGTTGCCCAGAGTCCGATCTCTCAGCTCGGATTGCAGTAATGGCTGCCGGCGTCCTTCTCCAGCTCGTGTGAGTAGGGGCGGGCCGTGGGCGTGCCCCCAAGTCAGAGCGGGAAACCGGCGTCCCACAGTGTCCAGTGAGAGGGCTGGAGCATGTAAATAAGGCTCCAGCCCTCGGCGCTGCTGATTGTACAGCGTCTCTCCCCTACCCTGATTGACAGGGTGGGGGCGGGAACGAAGCGGAGCTAGGCCGCAAAAGCCGGGGACTGGATTTATAAGCGCCGCCGCCGTAAAAGCGCGGTCGGCGCTAAGTCCCCGGCGCACTACAAGTCCCAGCCGCGCCGCCGCTCCCGGAGCGTCCGGCGCGGTAGTTCCCCATACATAAAGTCACTCAGCTAGGCTGCAGTGACTGTAACCCTTTACTGTCCCCGGCGCACTAGCACACCCAGCAAGTCTGGGGTGTGCTGTGCCTGTGAGTACGGGGACACAGAGTACCTGAATGGTGCAGGGCCATGTCCCTGAACGGTACCCAGCTCCGTATCCAGCAGGTTCAATGGGTCTGTGGATGGAGCCCGGCCTCAGGGCTTTGGGGCCGGTAAGATCCCACTTCCTCAGAGCCCCTCAGGGGGATGTGGAAGGAAAACAGCATGTGGGCTCCAGCCGCCGTACCAGCAATAGGTACCTCAACCTTACAAACCACAAGCGGGGTGAGAAGGGAGCATGCTGGGGGCCCTATATGGGCCCTCTTTTCTTCCATCCGATATAGTCAGCAGCTACTGCTGACTTAACAGTGGAGCTATGCGTGGATGTCTGACCTCCTTCGCACAAAGCAGAAAACTGGTGAGCCAGTGATCCCACTGGGGGTGTATAGCCAGAAGGGGAGGGGCCTTACACTTTTTAGTGTAATGCTTTGTGTGGCCTCCGGAGGCAGTAGCTATACACCAATCGTCTGGGTCTCCCAATAGAGCGCCGAAGAAAAAAAAAAATTCAAAGAACTTTATTTCTGCTCTGCAGCGCCAATTACCTTGTGTGTACAGTTCAACATTAAACATTTGTTGAGAGGTCCTCTGTGAAGTGCAGCTCCATTTTTTTAATATAAAATAAAGGTAAGTGTTGAATGTTTATTATATTATTAACTTCCCTTTATTTTCTTGTAAAACGTCCCCTTAATCTCGGTCTTCAAACCACAAATCCCAAAGTGCTCTGCTGAACTCACTTTCATGACCCCCCTCAACTCTGCACAGGCAGAACATGAAGGGTTACATGCCATGCACAATAGTGGAAAAGCTTTCTTCTGTAACAATTAAAATAAAACATGGCTGCAAAACTGGTCAAGTCCATCAACCAAAACCCTGCCAAGCAATCGGACAAATCTATGTAGATGTATGTCAACACGCACCGTATATTTATATGTACCGTATTTTCCGGCGTATAAGACGACTGGGTGTATAACACGACCCCCAACTTTTCCGGTTAAAATATAGAGTTTAGGATATACTCACCGTGTAAGACCACCCCTCTGTATGTGGTACCCAGTATACAACAACCAGTCAATCACGGCAAGTGATGTATGGTACCTTACCGGCGATTGGCTGGTTGTTTTATACAAATGTTGCTTGGATTGGGCAGCTCACCCTGTCTCAACGACTATCAGACTGGCAACGCATCCCTCTGGCCCGGCCTCGTATCCTATTACCACCTCCTTCCCTGCCTCTAAAATCTTGTACATGCACGCCTGCGCCGCTTCACTGTAGTCCTCAGGAGCGATCTGAGAGACAGAGAAGGAGGTAATAGGACACAAGGGCAGGCCAGATGGATGCGCTAGCGCTTTGATAGACTTAGAGGGAGGGCTTATAAATTACCGTATTTTTTATTTTATAAGATTATAAAAAGAACCCCAAATTTGGAGAGAAAAGAAAAAAAAAAAAAAAACCCCAAACATTAGGTCCATATCATAATCCAGTGGTGTCTTACCAGAGAGGGGGGGCCGGCAGCAGAACAGGGGTCATAGGAGGCAGGAGCGATTCTGCGAGTGGTACAGAGGAGCCCAGATACTCACTGCGGGCGCTGCTGTGTGCTGCGCCTGTGGACGTGGCTCTGCTGTGTGCTGTGAGTCATGGGCCATTCTGAACATGTAGGGGGTGAAGGCTTTTTCAAATAATGACGTCCGGAGTCGGAGCATGCGCAGATGACAGCTTCATCCAAGAGCTCCATCTGCACACGCGCTGACTCTAGGCACCATTATTTTAGTCCTCCTCGCCAACATCTTCAAAATGGCCAATGACTCACTGCCCGCAGCACAGAGCCATGGCGCACAGAGCAGCTCCGCCACACTGCACAGAGCTGAGTGAGCCGCCGTACCGAGCAGAGCTGGCAACACACCACATAGCATTGCCCCTGCCTTCTTTGACCCCTCTTCACCACTCCCCGGTAAGTTACATTTGGATTTTAAGATGCACCCCTCATTTTCTTCCCAAATGTTTGGGAGGAAAAGTGCATCTTATAATCCGAAAAATACGGTACCTAATTATACGCCCTATATGACGACACTCGGCATATAAGACGACACCTGACTTTAGAGAAGATTTTCAGGGGTTAAAAAGTAGTCTTATACGCCGGAAAATATGGTATATGTGTATCGAGAAGCACAGTGATCAGCACCTTAACATTGGGAGTGTGCCCCCCAACACACAGGCTTCAGTAGGCAGGTGAATACAAAAAGCTGCATAAGCAAATGGAAGAGCAAGTTGTAATATGCTGTGAATGGAGCCTGAATTGTTACTGTACTAAACGGTTTCATTATTTATACCAAAAAAAGGCTAACAAGTGGAGCTTTACTTTAAAGTGAACATCAGACAGGCTGCAGGGGAAGACTTGGCACTCGAGCTCTCATAATGCAATGAATAATACTAAGGAAAAGAGGTGTGCTTACAATGTACCATAAGGCATTGTGCCATAGAGAAATGCCCTTTCATCATGGATTGGTGACCGGTGTTTTATATTTTAGTGGATTTTAACTTTAGGAGCATAGTTTACACTGCAGTGATGCAACATACACTCAAGCACCTACCTAGCACACTGTACAAGTAACATATACTTACCTTTTCATCGGTAGTCGGTGGTGAGACAAGTTGTGTTTGCTGGGTCATTTGTGACAGTGGAAAGGTTAGAAAGGCTGCAGTGCACTGGGACTCCTCTATAGCCCCGCTGGAGTCTGCGTCCTCAGTGTCAGATTGCTCTGTTTCATGGTGCTGTAAAACACCAGGGAAAGAAGAGGGGGGAAAGAGGACAGGTTTGTGCCGACTACTGAGCAGAAACCCAGGGGACTAAAGAGTACCCTCTATGCACTGCAGTCTAAACATACAAGCACAAATAAGCAAAAACCTCTGCAAACTGTGGAAGACGAGGATATATCTACAGCTTTAATAACTTACTGGACTACGCTGCGGCTTTTATATACTGAAGATAGGAATAACTCATGCAGCTTGTGCAGACCATGGGCAAGCTTATAGGCGTCAGACCAATTCTTCAAGGGGCTATCCACTACTAGGAGAACCCCTTCTGACTCGACATGTAAAATAAAGCCAATAATCACATTCCGTACTAGCGCAGTTCTAGCGGTGTCCAGGCCCATGAGAGGTTACTCCAGCCTCGCTTCCAATCAGCGCCTGCTTCTATTTCCCCACCTTCGGACCAAACGAGCAATCAACAGGAAGTGAGCACAGCCGTAGAACTCACTTCCTGTTGATTAAATTGTTTGGTCCGAAGATGGGGAAATAGAAAACAGGCGCTGATTGGATGTTACAACCCCACTTGAGCCCTGGCACTGCGAGTTTGCACACTGCTGGAACAGCGCCAGTACAGGAGGAGATTATAGGCTTTGCTATTTTACCTGCATGATACATGGGGAGTCAGAAAGGGGTTGTCCTAGTAGTGGACAGTCCCTTTAAAATGTCCTATCCTAAAGCTGCGTATTGTTGACTTTAGTTTGTTAAAAACTGCCAAATTGTGCTTTACTCACTCTCGCCGTGCCCAGCTCTGAGTCTTTCCTGTTGCTCCTGGTGTCTGTGCTTGTCTGCTGTGCAGGCATCAGGTCGACAGAGTTGCAGTCAGTCAATCAGTAAGGGTGGTTTCACACATCCAGCATTTTGCCGGATCCGTCACACTCCAGTAAAGTGCAATACAGTACAATGGCATTGTGGCAAGCTCCGGTCACATGACAGCATGTGACCGGAGCTTGCCGTGATGCCATTGTACTGTATAGCACTGTACTAGAATGTGACGGATCCGGCAAACCGGTGAAATGCCGGATGTGTGAAACCACCCTAAGCTCAGCGGCTCTACTTTGGCTGATAGCACACGCTGCCCAGTTCACCAATTGCGCTGCAGCGCAGTCATAATGAAGTCAAGGCACCACACAATAAATGACACTGGGAGCAGTGGTGGATACTCAGCGCTGGACCAGGTGAGGGTGGATACAGAACAATGTGCAGCCGGGGGAGAGGAATGTTCTGAAAACAGGAAAACCACAGAGCTACATTTAAGAATTATTTCACAAAGAGTCAACATTGGTAAACCTCCTCCTGGACACAAGCTAACTGCATATTAAACGGGAAGTGGCAGGGAAATCAAATTTCTCTCACTTCTCCCACTGGCTGAATGGAGGGATTACAGGAGCATCAGAAGGAGTCTGTTCGTCTACCATCATAGTGTAAAAGATCTGATTGCTCCAAAGCTTGCTTTAACTTGTTACCTGAATCTCGGCTGCTTGTAGAAGGGAGATTTCTATGAGGAGTAAGACTGTGGGATTTGTAGCAAGACTGGCACACTTTATGATGGTCGTAACAAAAAGCATGCTGCCATATGCCTCTCATTAAATCACTTGCTGTGCACGTGACAGCCAATGGCTGGTGCCTATTTGCACTAGAATGCATGACACTTTCTGGCTTCGTTATGGTATGGCATCCAATGCGAGTGCATTGCATGCGATATGCTAATGACCCTCAGCTCCTGCCCTGCTGCAAGTGTGAGCAGAGTGTCATGCAACTGTGATCCGATCCTGCAATCAGATCACAGCTGCAGGGGAGAGGGAGGGACTAATCTCCCCATTTCCTCCATGGTTAGCTGATGCAATTATCGCACTGCACTTGGATATCATTCGAGTGCAGTCCGATGTCTCACTCGCACCCATAGTTCTCGCTGACAAAATCACAGTATGCTGCGACTTTTTGCTCATGCCAGTTTCTGGCATAACTGCAATTAACAATGTTCTTCATGTCTACAGCGTGCTTAAATTTTTTTCATTGCTCCAATGCATTCCAAAAATACATCCACTTTGTAAATACATACCATTAAAAATACTACTGTGTGTAAATCGCAGAACTGTTTTCATGGTTACTGACTAAGGGGAAAAAACAAAAAATGAAAAACCTGTGCGTAGTCTGATTTAGGAGACTATTTGTTAGTCTCTTCCATCAGACCCCTGCGTCTTGGTAACCAAAATACAGTAGTGCAAATGATAAAGTAATACCGGACTGCATTCCTCTAATTTGTGAGAAGAGCATACTTTAAGACGAGGAAAATGTATAAATCAAAAACGTGAGAATTTGTGCAATTGGCACTAAACAAAACACTATCTGTCCTGTCTTCATAGTATTCATGTGTTTTTGATACTTTTGGGTCTTGGCTGACAAGAGGGAGCGCCCTAAAAAAGACTGTCTAGTTTACGTATGTACTGTCTACAGCGGGCTTTACACGCTAAGATATATCAAACGATATGTCGTCAGGGGTCACGTCGTTAGTGACGCACATCCGGCGCAGTTTGACATATCGTAGCGTGTGACAGCTACGAGCGTCTGTTAACGAGCAAAATAACTCACCTTATCGTTGCTCGTTGACACGTTGCTCAGTTTCTAAAAATCGCACGTCCTTCTGCGCGCCGGTTGTTCATCGTTCCCGAGGCAGCACACGTCGCTCCGTGTGACACCCCGTGAACGCTGAACTGCAGCTTACCTGCGTCCCGCCGGAAATGCGGAAGGAAGGCGGTGGGCAGGATGTTTACGTCCCGCTCATCTCCGCCCCTCCACTTCTATTGGCCGGCCGTTGTGTGACGTCGCTGTGACGCTGAACGTCCCTCCCCCTTAAGGAAGAGGATGTTCGCCGCCCACAGCGAGGTCGTTCGGGAGGTAAGTACGTGTGACGGGTGTTACAGAGTTTGTGCGACACGGGCAACATATTGCCCGTGTCGCACAAACGATGGGGGCAGGTGCGATCGCACAAGAAATTGATATGTGTAATGCAGGCTTAAGACAATATTGATCAATATGCCCCATAATCTTTATGGAAACTATTTGCAAAGGTGGTTTATTTTTATGGTAGATGCACTGGAGCAACATATTGGTTGGAATTATACAGAAGAGCATAAGGGTTGTAGACATGCAATTATCTAAACAGGCGTTTCACTGCTGATTGCTGCAAGTCCAGCAGATGAAACCCCTGGAGATCAGCTGTTACCCCTCGGGGTGGGGAGGTGGGGGTGTTGTAGGCGACTGCACATTTCTACCACAGCAGCTGATGCAGGACAAATGTGCCATTACATGGGGACCATTCACAGGAGTGTAACGCATGGTCGTGTGTGGTGACCACCTTCTATGACATTCAAAGAGGTTTCCCAGGGATCTGGACAGGGATAATTCTACATCTGTTTTGTTCATGAAGACTAAAAATACTGTTGATATAACCAATTAATATCCACGTCTGTACTGGTTCACTTAAACTAGGACTATACACACCCTCTTGATATCGGTGATGGCACTAACGGAGCTTGGATACTTGAAGTAGTCGGCCAACATGGAGATCAGATGGTCAGTAATGCTGGCAATCCTCTGCAGCTCCACATCAGGCTCAATAAGGTAGGCTAGTGTTTCCGCCCCTTCCACCCGCTCCTCCAGAAGGCGTTCTTTGCTGCACATTCGTACCAAACAGGGAAGAGTCTGAAAAATTTGGTAAAAATTTAGTTGCCATTAGCAAAAAGTTTATTTCAGTAATTATTAGGCTGTATGCGCACGTTGCGGTTTTGTTATGCGTTTGCGCAACGTTTTAAACTGAAGTGTAAACGCATGCGTTCTGCGTCCCCAGCAAAGTCTATGAGAATTAAATGCCATGTGCACGTTGCGTTTTAAAACGCAGCGTTTTGGATGCCAAATTTTTGACAAAAATCGATGCGTTCTAAAAAGCAACATGTCACTTCTTTTGTGCGTTTTGGATGTTTTGCTTTGTCTATGGGAGAGCAAGCATCCAGAACGCATCAATTCTGCATCTATTATGCATTCAAAATACATATAAAAAGGCAACATTTTGGCTGCATTTTGAAACGCACATGCAGTGACAAACCGCTGCAGAATGTGTGTCACAGCAGAACGCAACGTGCGCACATAGCTTTAACCCTTACAATTTACATGCTTAATGCAATTTTAACAAAATACAGATCTAGCACTTCAAAAAAGATTATACAACGGTAAGGTCCTCTCAATACACACAGTGTCCCAAAAGGATGATGATAACCTAGTGCCATAAAGGAGAAGGAACCCAGGGCATTCCTATATATCCATTGCAAGTTGTGCCATTGGGTTCCTTCTCCTATGAGCAATACCCATTTCTACACTCTTTGGATCTCTAGACAGCCCAGTGATTCCATCCCCGTCATGTACTGGTACGAGTGGATTTTATGCATTTCTTCATCTTAGATATTCCACACATACCCCATCCTATCCATACCCTGACTATGGCTGCAATACCCAAAATGTTGCTATATTTCACTATGCGGTGTAAATTTTTTTGGATATGAGGGTAGAAAAATAAAGAGCATTCATGAGAATACTCCCTTTTTGTGCCTATTGGTGTGCTATGCCTTTGTATACAATACTTAGATGCAGTCCTAGCAGTAATCTGCAGAGAAATAACCATTTTAAACATGCTAAGCTGTCTAGTTGGATGTTCGGCTGCAGGAAGAAAATGAGGTTATATTCTGCCTGCAACCAATCACTTCCAGTATCGGTGTGGCGTTGGGCCTGCGAGCAGTCAGCCCTCACTATGCGGTCATCATGCCCCCTGTTCACTGACAGACATCTGCTCTGCACTTGCTGCGGAGAAGAATGTTAGAGCATGGGCAGGCTTTAGACTGCTAGTTCGGCTGCAGGGAGAAAATAAAAAACAAAAAGTTATACTCTTCCCGCACAGACTCACTTCCAGTCAAGTGAGACACACCAGGGACAGTAAAACGGTTTGCTCACTGAGCACTGACTGAACGGCTTCCCTCTGCAGTGAGAGTGACTGATATTCTGCTCAACACAGTTTAGGAGCGCTTCGGTGCGACCCTAATAACTGGCTGCTGGGAGAACATACCGTATTTCTTTATCGCTTCATTGGGGGACACAGGAAACCATCGGTGTATGCTGCTGGGACTAGGAGGTAACACTATGCAAATAAAAAAGTTAACTCCTCCCACGTAGTATACACCCACTGACCGGAGCTGAGGAGATCAGTTTTTGCTTAGTGTCCGAGGAGGTTGGACACGCAGGGGCTGCTCTCAGCCCTTCAGGTTTGTATTGTTGTGTTTCATTAATGTTTTTCCCTTCTCCTGTCGGCCACGTCACAGCGGAAGTCGGTCCTGGGAATTCCTTTGACTCCTTAACCTTGTCATTTTTATCCGGACCTCACAGGTTCTCTGAACCCCTTCCATACACAGGAAAATTATCTCCCGTATTATTTTCCCGCCCGCAGGCTGTTAATTCCACTAGGGTCACATCACTTCCTCGGGTGCTGTGAAACCAACGGGTCAAGTGCCCCTATGGCGGAATTCCCTTACACGCTTCTCGAGTATCCCGACTCCCTTGCAACCTTTTAGGTAGTCTGTTTCCCTTTTAGTCATTCTGCGGCTATAAAGGGCCAAGGCTCATTTGACCTCCACCTTCTGGCTCCTACCTCTACCAGGTGCCCTAGTTTTTCGCACTCTTACAGTCTCAAACGTAGTACCAGGGTCTGTCGAGCCCGACCTATTGCTATCGATCGCCTTAGACCCTTACCCTTCTTAGGTACAGACCTCAAAGGATGCAGTGTCTCCCTAATCGTCCTATCCCTAGCTCACGTATTTTACACTAGTTCTTAGTGCTCTCTAGTACTCTAACTCTTCTCCTATACTTCGGCCTCTGGCCGGGTAGCGTTTTCCTTACGGGGTCTAGGACCAGGTTCCGGTCAAGGAATCTTGTCTCTGCTAACCCTGTTTTTGGGTTTTTTCTCTTCCCACCCTTGGGGACTGCTTTAGGACGTCCCATGGTTTCCTGTGTCCCCCAATGAAGCGATCAAGAAAAGTAGATTTTGGGTACTCACCGTAAAATCTCTTTCTTGGAGCCTTCATTGGGGGACACAGCACCCGCCCTTTTTCTAAGACTTCAATAGATCCGGAATTTTCTGGTATTCAAGTTTCTCCTCGTACTGCTTTTACACAAACTGATCTCCTCAGCTCCAGTCAGTGGGTGTATACTACGTGGGAGGAGTTAATATTTGCATAGTGTCACCTCCTAGTCCCAGCAGCATACACCCATGGTTTATTGTGACCCCCATGGTTTCCTGTGTCCCCCAATGAAGGCTCCAAGAAAGATTTTACGGTGAGTACCCAAAATCTACTTTTTTCGGACCATAAGACGCACTTTTTTCCCCCCAAATGTTGGGGGAAAAGTGGGGGGTGCGTCTTATGGTCTGACTATGGTTGCGGGTGCGGGGAATGAGGGTGCCGCGGTGGAGCGGGTCATCGGCGGCACGAGCAGGCTGTAGCAGCCTGCCGTGACCACGTGGGCCCGCTCATTACATATGCACGCCCATCATCTCTCAGCGAAACCGGCGCTGACAGGTGGGCGGGGTGATGGGCGGGAAGGGGAGGGGGGGGGGTGCATAATTAGCAGCCGGCCGTGATCACCCCTGGCAACTACAGCCTGGAGCCTGTGCGGCTGTATTCACTGCCCCCCGTGCATTATTATCAGCGCGGGGTGCAGTGAATCAGTGTACTCACCCGTCACCGTGTTTGGAGCCGCCCCCCTGCAGCATCGCGTTTTCCTGTCTGTGCCGGCGGTCAGCTGATCTGGACACTAGCGGCGCGCACCGCGATGACGTCATCGCAGTGCGTGCCGCTAGTATCCACCAGAATCGATCAGCTTACCGCCGGCACAGACAGGAATACGCGATGCTGCAGACAACGGTGACGGCTCCACACAGCGGCACTGCAGCTGAGAGAGATCGGTGCTTCAGGGAGTGAGGAAAGGCAAGTATAAACGTTTCTTTTTTTTCCTGTGCCACAGGATACACGCCATTTACCAGGATGGGGGTATATCATGAGCAGGATGGATGGGGGCTATATCATGAGCAGGATGGATGGGGGCTATATCATGAGCAGGATGGATGGGGGCTATATCATGAGCAGGATGGATGGGGGCTATATCATGAGCAGGATGGATGGGGGCTATATCATGAGCAGGATGGATGGGGGCTATATCATGAGCAGGATGGATGGGGGCTATATCATGAGCAGGATGGATGGGGGCTATATCATGAGCAGGATGGATGGGGGCTATATCATGAGCAGGATGGATGGGGGCTATATCATGAGCAGGATGGATGGGGGCATTTCATGAGCAGGATGGATGGGGGGTATATCATGAGCAAGATGGATGGGGGCATATCATGAGCAGGATGGATGGGGGCATATCATGAGCAGGATGGATGGGGGCATATCATGAGCAGGATGGATGGGGGCATATCATGAGCAGGATGGATGGGGGCATATCATGAGCAGGATGGATGGGGGCATATCATGAGCAGGATGGATGGGGGCATATCATGAGCAGGATGGATGGGGGCATTTCATGAGCAGGATGGATGGGGGCATTTCATGAGCAGGATGGATGGGGGCATTTCATGAGCAGGATGGATGGGGGCATTTCATGAGCAGGATGGATGGGGGCATTTCATGAGCAGGATGGATGGGGGCATTTCATGAGCAGGATGGATGGGGGCATTTCATGAGCAGGATGGATGGGGGCATTTCATGAGCAGGATGGATGGGGGCATTTCATGAGCAGGATGGATGGGGGCATTTCATGAGCAGGATGGATGGGGGCATTTCATGAGCAGGATGGATGGGGGCATTTCATGAGCAGGATGGATGGGGGCATTTCATGAGCAGGATGGATGGGGGCATTTCATGAGCAGGATGGATGGGGGCATTTCATGAGCAGGATGGATGGGGGGGAATATCATGAGCAGGATGGATGGGGGGAATATCATGAGCAGGATGGATGGGGGGAATATCATGAGCAGGATGGATGGGGGAATATCATGAGCAGGATGGATGGGGGCATTTCATGAGCAGGATGGATGGGGGCATATCATGAGCAGGATGGATGGGGGCATATCATGAGCAGGATGGATGGGGGCATATCATGAGCAGGATGGATGGGGGCATATCATGAGCAGGATGGATGGGGGGTATATCATGAGCAGGATGGATGGGGGGTATATCATGAGCAGGATGGATGGGGGGTATATCATGAGCAGGATGGATGGGGGGTATATCATGAGCAGGATGGATGGGGGGTATATTAGCAGGATAGATGGGGGGTATATTAGCAGGATAGATGGGGGGTATATGAGCAGGATCATATACAAGGCAGGAGGATCCTTATCAGAATGGGGTACCTTAGTAGAGAATTTGGGGACATTACCCCCATAACAGTGTCAGCAGCAGATCCTTGCCCCATAACAGTGTGTCATGACCATATTTTTTGGTTAAAATTTTATTTTCCTATTTTCCTCCTCTAAAACCAGAGTGCGTCTTATGGTCAGGTGCGACTTATAGTCCGAAAAAAAGAGAATTTTGTTTACTTACCGTAAATTCTTTTTCTTGTAGTTCCGACATGGGAGACCCAGACCATGGGGTGTATAGCTAGCGCCTCCGGAGGACACACAAAGCACTACACTCAAATGTGTAGCTCCTCCCTCCGGGCTATATACACCCCCTGGATGACAATCTACCCAGTTCAGTGCAAAAGCTGAAGGAGGACATCCACCCATAAGTAGAGATAGAGTAAAACTCGGCAAAACCAGAACTCTGTCTACTAACAACAGCCGTGAAACACACGGAACAAAAACTGCCAACAGGCAACAGGGAGGGTGCTGGGTCTCCCATGTCGGAACTACAAGAAAAAGAATTTACGGTAAGTAAACAAAATTCTCCTTTTCTTTATCGTTCCTTCCATGGGAGACCCAGACCATGGGACGTTCCAAAGCAGTCCATGGGTGGGAAATAAACTAAACTGAGAAGTAGGCAAAACCTAACTTCACAAATGGGCGACAGCCGCCTGAAGGATGCGTCTGCCCAAGCTCGCATCTGCCGAAGCATGAGCATGCACTTGGTAGTGCTTAGAAAAAGTGTGCAGACTGGACCAAGTGGCAGCCTGACACACCTGCTGAGCCGTAGCCTGGTGTCTGAAAGCCCAGGAGGCACCGACAGCTCTGGTCGAGTGCGCCTTAATCCCCGGCGGGGGAGGCACCTGAGAACACTGGTAGGCATCGGCGATAGCCGACCTAACCCAACGAGCCAGGGTCGGTTTAGACGCCGAGAGGCCCTTGCGCTGACCCGTGGTTAGCACAAAAGAAGGGAATTTTGTTTACTTACCGTAAATTCCTTTTCTTCTAGCTCCAATTGGGAGACCCAGACAATTGGGTGTATAGCTATTGCCTCTGGAGGCCACACAAAGTATTACACTTAAAAGTGTAAGGCCCCTCCCCTTCTGGCTATACACCCCCAGTGGGATCACTGGCTCACCAGTTTTAGTGCCAAAGCAAGAAGGAGGAAAGCCAATAACTGGTTTAAAGACCAATTCAATCCGAGGAAACATCGGAGAACTGAACCATACCACATGAACAACATGTGTACCCGAAAAAACAGAAAAACCCCGAGAAAACAGGGCGGGTGCTGGGTCTCCCAATTGGAGCTAGAAGAAAAGGAATTTACGGTAAGTAAACAAAATTCCCTTCTTCTTTGTCGCTCCATTGGGAGACCCAGACAATTGGGATGTCCAAAAGCAATCCCTGGGTGGGTAAAAGAATACCTCATGATAGGGCCGTCAAACGGCCCTCTCCTACAGGTGGCCAACCGCCGCCTGAATGACTTATCTACCTAGGCTGGCGTCTGCCGAAGCGTAGGTATGCATCTGATAATGCTTGGTAAAAGTAAGTAGACTCGACCAGGTGGGTGCCTGACACACCTGCTGAGCCGTAGCCTGGTGCCGTAATGCCCAGGATGCACCCAAGGCTCTGGTAGAATGGGCCTTCGGCCTTGAGAGAACCAGAAGCCCAGTAGAACTGTAGGTTTCAAGAATTGGTTCCTCGAGCCCCCGAGCAAGGGTGGATCTGGAAGCTTGCGACTGTTTACGCCGACCAGCGACAAGGACAAAGAGTGCATCCGGGTGGCGCAGGAGCGCCATGCGGGAAGTAGAACCTGAGTGCTCTCACCAGAACCAACAGATGCAAATCTTTCTGAAATTGATGGACTGGACGAGGACACAAAGAAGGTGAGGTGATATCCTGATTGATATGAAAATGGGATACCACCTTAGGGAGAAATTCCGGAACCGGACGCAGAACTACCCTGTCCTGGTGAAGGACCAGGAAGGGAGTTTGTATGAGAGCGTTGCTAGCTCGGAAACTCGCCTAAGAGACGAGACCGTTACTAGAAGGCCACTTCCCGTGAAAAACGGGAAGGGAGACATCCTTCAAAGGCTCGAAAGGCGGCATCTGGAGAGCAATTAGAACCTTGTTCAGATCTCAGGGCTCTAACGGCCGCTTGTACGGAGTGCTGAGAAGACAAACTCCCCGTAGGAACGTGCGTACCTGAGGAAGTCGTCGTTTCTGAAAAAATACAGATAGCGCTGAGACTTGTCCCTAAAGGGAACTGAGCGACAACCCATTTTCCTACCTAGATTGCAGGAAGGAAAGAAACAGACGATGCAACCGGCCAGGGAGAAACACCCTGCGCCGAGCACCGAGATAAGAACATCTTCCACGTCCTGTGGTCAATCTTGGCGGACGTTGGTATGCTAGCTTGTCTCATGGTGGCAACCACGTCCTGAGGTAATCCTGACGACACTAGGTTCCAGGACTCAATGCCACACCATCCGGTTGAGGGCCGTAGAATTCAAATGGAAGAATGGCTCTTGAGACAGCCAGTCTGATTGGTCTGGTAGTGCCCCCGGTTAGCCTACCGTGAGGCACCACAGAACCGAGTACCACAACATCCTCGGCCAATTTGTAGCGACGAGGATGGCGCGGCCGCAGTCGGTCTTGATCTAGCGCAGTATTCTGGGCAACAATGCCAGAGGTGGCACCTAAGGTAGCTGGAACTGCGACCAATGCTGAACTAAGGCGTTTGCCGCCAGAGCTCGATGATTGTGAAACCGTGCCATGAAGCTGGCACATTGTTGTTGTGCCGTGACGCCATTAGATCGACGTCCGGCCTCTGTCAGCGGCGCCAGACCTCCTGAAACCCGTCCGGGTGAGGAGACCATACTCTTTCGGCCACACCTCAGCGACTTAGGAAGTCAGCTTCCTAGTTTCCACACTTGGGATGTGAATTGTGGATATGGTGGATGCCGTGTCTTCCACCCACATCAGAACCTGCCGGACTTCCTGGAAGGCTTGCCGGTTGCGCGTTCTTCCTTGGTGGTTGATGTATGCCACCGCTGTGGAGCTGTCCGACTGAAGTCGGATATGCTTGCTTTCCAGCCGCTGTTGGAAGGATTGTAGGGCAAGATACACTGCTCTGTGTTCAAGAACATTGATCTGAAGAGTGGACTCTTGCTGAGTCCACGTACCCTGAGCGCTGTAGTGGAGAAAAACTGCTCCCCACCCTGATAGACTCGCGTCTGTCGTAACTATCGCCCAGGACGGGGATAGGAAGGACCTTCTTTTTGACCAAGAGGTGAGAAGAAGCCACCACCGTAGAGATTCCTTGGCCGCCTGAGAAAGAACGACGACTCTGTTGAGGGACGTCGACTCCTCGTCCCATTGGCGGAGAATGTCCCATTGTAGTGGACGCAGTAAAACTGCGCGAAAGGAACTGCCTCCATTGCTACCATCTTACGTAGGAAGTGCATGAGGCGTCTCAATGTGTGCGACTGGTTCTTAAAGAAGAGCTTGCAGCCCGTAGTGAATGCTGTTTGTCTAGCGGCAGCTTCACTATCGCTGAGAGAGTAAGAAACTCTATGCCTAGATATGTTATCGATAGGGTCGGGGTCGGATCTGACTTTAAAAAGTTGATGATCCACCCAAAACTCTAGAGAGTCTCCAGCGCAACGTTCGGGCAGTGTTGGCATGTTTCCTAAGAGAGTGCCTTGACAAGTAGATCGTCTAAATACGGGACCACAGAGTGACCCTGAGAGTGCAGGACTGTGACTACTGCTGCCCTGACCTTGGCGAAGACCAGTTGGACTGTCGCTAGCCGGAAGGTAGAGCTACGAACAGAGGGTGTTTGTCTCCTATAACGAAGCGTAGAAACGCTAGTGCTCTGGATCAATCGGCACGTGTGGATAAGCATCCTTGATGCCTAATGATGCTAGGAAATATCCTTGGGACCTTGAGGCGATGACATGGCGGAGGGATTCCATCCTGAACCGCCTGGTGTCCACGAGCTTGCTGAGCATTTTTAGATCCAGAACGGGACGGAACGGCCCGTTGTTATAGGTACCGCAAAGAATTTGGGGTAAAAACCGTGACCTTGTTCCTGAAGAGGAACGGGGGTCATCACTCTTTCTGCCTATAGAGTGCACCCTGTTTGCAGAAGAGCAGCGGCCCGGCCGGGAGGTGGAGAAATTCTGAAGAATCGAGTTGGAGGGACGAGAAGTGAGCTCTATCCTGTACCCGTGAGACAGAATGTCTCACACTCAATGGTCATTGACCTATGGCAGCTAAATATCGCCAAGGCGGGAGAGCCTGCTACCGACCGAGGCCGCAAGTCATGAGGAAGCCGCCTTGGAAGCGGGTTTTCAGACTGTCGCTTTTTTGGGCGAGACTGAGCCCGCTAAGAATCTTAGCTCCTCTGATCCTTTTGAGTCCACATTGGACGAGGAAAAATGGGACCTGCCCGAGCCTCGAAAAGGCCGAAAACCCCGACTGCCTCTTGCTCTGTTGGGGTTTGTTGTGTCCGGGCTGAGGAAAGGATGAATCCTTACCCCTGGACTGTTTGATGGTTACATCCAACGCTCAACAGTCGGTCAGCAGAAAAAGGCAACTGGTTAGGCAACCTTTTTTGGAAGCAGAATCTGCCTTCCATTCACTTAACGAGCAGACCAGGCTCTGCTTAAAAACACGGAGTAGCGGAGGCTACCGCCGCACGGTTCGCAGAGTCCAGGACAACCTGAATCGCGTAAGAAACAAATGCAGACATTTGAGAGGTTAAGGATGCCACCTGCGGCACAGATGTACGTGTAACCGTGTCAATCTGTGTAAGACAAGCTGAAATAGCTTGGAGTGCCCCAAGGGAGAGAATGCCGGAGCCAACGGTGCGCCGACAGCCTCATAGATGGCTTTCGACCAGAGATCCATCTGTCTGTCAGTGGCATCTTTGAGTTTGCAGTTCCATCTCCCACTGCAACTATGGATCTAGCTACAAGCCTGGAGATTGGAGGATGCCGCTCGGGACATTGGGTCCAGTCCTTGACCAAGTCAGGGGACAGGGATAACGTGTATCCTAAGCCGTTTGGAGAAGCGCATATCTGGATAAGCGTGGTGTTCCTGGACTGCCTCTCTGAAGGCAGAGTGGTCCAGAAAAATACGTGAAGCTGACTCCTCCACTGGAGGAGCTGTGAGAAATAACCCACATTCTATAGATGGACGCTATAAGATTATTTACTATGGCGTCACAATCAGGTGTATCCAGATTGAGAGCGGTCTCAGGATCAGAATCCTGAGCCGCTACTTCCGCCTCATTACACAGCGAGTCCTTCTGTTAGGACCCTGATGAAACCGAGGCCGCTCATAGCGAGCCCACTTAGGCTGTCTGGGACTGACGTCCGTGCAGAGCCGTGACTCTGGGATGCGTGTGACATTCCCGGAGCTGTTAGTTATTCACACTGAGGGGGGCCATGGATCAATGATTCAACAGTGCCCATATTGTGAGAGACATGTCCGGACTGCTAGGCTTCTAGTATCATAGCCATAGTCTCAGAAAAAACTGTCAGTAAATACTGCAGACACCGTCCTCATCCCCTGGCCATTAGTGCATACAATGGGAGTCTATGCTGTACCAGCTGTATAGAAAAACATGTGGTTCTGCACCTTTGTTTTACACAGAGAATATGCTGATAACTCCTCCGCATAATCCAGGAGGGTATATACAACGTGCGACCAAACAGTGCAATGTATATAGTACAAGCATATCTATAAGTGCACTTCTGCACTAGTGGGGTTAGCACCACAGGTGCTGCTTAACGCCTGTTACAGCGATTGTGTGACTATCAGAATGCCAGGGTCTTCCACACTTGTCTCTGTATCGTACAGAAACTGACACTAATGGCTGCCGGTGTCCTTGTAGAGAAGGAAGCCGTGGGCGTGCCTGAGAAAGTGCGGGAATCCGGATTCACAGTGCACACAGTGAGAGGGGTGGAGTATGCAAAACATACTCCAGCTCTCAGCTCTGCTCTATGCAGCGTCACGCCCCTACCCTGACTGTCAGGGCTGTGGGCGGTAACGAAGGGAGACTAGGCCCAGAAGCCGGGGACTCGAGTTAACAGCGCGGCCGCCGTAAAAGCGCGGGCCGCGCTGAAGTCCCCGGCGCACCACAAGTGCCAGCCGCGCCGCAGTTCCAGCGGCCGGCGCGACCGATTCATAGAAGTGGTCAGCGTCCCGCCCCTCTCCTGACTGGCAGGTCTGGGGGCGGGAACGAACGGAAGCAGGCCGCAAAAGCCGGGGACTCTAGTTATCAGCGCGGCCGCCGTAAAAGCGCAGGCCGCGCTGAAGTCCCCGGCGCACTACAAGTGCCAGCCGCGCCGCAGTCCCAGCGGCCGGCGCGACCAATTCCCATAAGTGAGCCTGCTTCAGCAAAGCTGAATGAGGCCATGGCACAGGCGCCGCAGCGCTGATGTCCCCCGGCGCACTACAACACCCAGCATGCTGCGGTGTGAGCGCCAAATGCACGGGGACACAGAGTACCTTGAGGAAGCAGGGCCATGTCCCTGATGTACTCCGCTCCATCCAGCATCTTCTCCAGGGGCTGTAGATGGAGCCCGGTCTCAGTGCCTGGAGACCGGTAAATCCCACTTCACCCAGAGCCCTGTAAAAAGGGATGGGGAAGGAATCAGCATGTGGGCTCCTGCCGCCGTACCCGCAATGGGTACCTCAACCTTACAAACACCTCCGACATACAGTGGGGTGAGAAGGGAGCATGCTGGGGACACTATATGTGTCCTCTTTTCTTCCATCCGACATAGTCAGCAGCTGCTGCTGACTCAAAAGTGGAGCTATGCGTGGATGTGTTGCCTCCTTCGCACAAAGCACAAAACTGGTGAGCCAGTGATCCCACTGGGGGTGTATAGCCAGAAGGGGAGGGGCCTTACACTTTTAAGTGTAATACTTTGTGTGGCCTCCAGAGGCAATAGCTATACACCCAATTGTCTGGGTCTCCCAATGGAGCGACAAAGAAAAGTGAGGTGCACCGCCGAAAAACGGCGGTGCGAGACACATAGATTCGGAGCGCCCGCACCAAATCCAAGGTGTGCAACGCCTTCTCAAAGCGATGCACAGGGGCCGGACAAAGAGAGGGCAATGAAATGTCCTGGTTAAGGTGGAAGGAAGACACCACCTTAGGGAGAAAGTCCGGAGTCGGACGCAGAACCACCTTGTCTTGGTGAAACACCAAAAAGGGGGATTCCGAAGAAAGCGCAGCCAAATCAGAAACTCTCCTGAGAGAAGTTATGGCTACTAGAAAGACAACTTTCTGTGAAAGTCTAGACAAAGGAACTTCCCTGAGAGGCTCAAAAGGGGGTTTCTGTAAGGCCGTGAGGACCAGATTAAGGTCCCAGGGATCCAAGGGCCGTCGGTAAGGAGGGATGATGTGAGATGCGCCCTGCATGAAGGTGCGCACCTGAGCCAGTCGGGCGATACGCCGCTGGAACAATACCGACAAAGCCGACACCTGTCCCTTAAGAGAATTGAGGGACAGACCCAACTGCAGACCTGACTGTAGAAAAGACAGGATGGTCGGCAAGGCGAACGGCCAAGGAGCATGGCCGGAAGAGCGACACCAGGACAGGAAAATTCTCCAAGTCCTGTGGTAAATCTTAGCCGAGGAAGACTTCCGAGCCTGAGTCATGGTGGAGATGACCTCAGAGGGAATGCCTGAAGCCGTCAGGATCCAGGACTCAAGAGCCACGCCGTCAATCTGAGAGCCGCAGAATTCTGGCGGAAGAACGGACCTTGAGAGAGAAGGTCTGGGCGGTCCGGGAGATGCCACGGCACCTCTACGGACAGGCGGAGCAGATCTGGGTACCAGGCTCGCCTGGGCCAGTCCGGAGCAATGAGTATGACTCGACGGCCCTCCATTCGGATCTTGCGCAGAACCCTGGGCAAGAGAGCTAGAGGGGGAAACACATAGGCCAGACTGAACTGAGACCAATCTTGAACCAGTGCGTCTGCTGCGAAGGCTTGAGGATCGTGGGAGCGAGCCACGTAAACCGGAACCTTGTTGTTGTGCCGGGAAGCCATTAGATCTACTTCCGGAGTGCCCCACTTGCGGCAGATCGATCTGAACACTGACGGATGCAGGGCCCACTCGCCGCCGTCCACGGTTTGACGGCTGAGATAATCGGCCTCCCAGTTTTCCACGCCTGGGATGTGAACTGCGGATATGGTGGACTTGGAGTCCTCCGTCCACTGGAGGATTCGTTGAACCTCCAACATCGCCAGACGGCTGTGAGTTCCGCCCTGGTGATTGATGTAGGCAACCGCTGTCGCGTTGTCCGACTGAACCCGAATGTGCTTGCCCGCCAATAGGTGGTGAAAGTCCAGGAGAGCTAGAAACACAGCTCTGATTTCCAGCACATTGATCGGGAGGGCTGATTCGGACGGAGTCCAAGTGCCCTGTGCTCGGTGATGGAGAAATACCGCTCCCCAGCCGGAGAGACTGGCATCCGTGGTGAGGATCACCCAGGACGGAGTCAGGAAGGAACGTCCCTGTGACAGGGAGAGGGGCTGAAGCCACCACCGAAGGGAGTTCCTGGCCTGTGATGACAGAGCCACCAGCCTGTCCAAGGAAGAGATCCGCTTGTCCCAACAGCGGAGAATGTCCAGCTGCAAGGGACGCAGATGGAACTGGGCAAAGGGAACCGCTTCCATGGACGCCACCATCTGACTTAGCACCTGCATGAGGTGTCTGATGGAATGACGGCGGTGCCTCAGCAGAGAGCGCACCGCCAGACGAAGGGACTGCTGTTTGACTAGGGGCAACTTGACAAGTGCCGGCAGAGTCTCGAATTGCATCCCTAGGTACAAAAGTACCCGGGTCGGGGTCAGAGTCGACTTGGGGAGGTTGACAAGCCACCCGAACTGAGTTAGCGTGGTGACAGTGAGAGAGACACTCCGCTGGCAGTCTACACTGGATGAGGCCTTGACTAGAAGGTCGTCCAGGTAAGGAATCACTGCCAATCCCTGGAGGTGCAGGACCGCAACCACTGCTGCCATGACCTTGGTGAACACTCGAGGGGCCGTGGCTAAGCCAAAGGGAAGAGCCACGAACTGGAAGTGTTCCTCTCCGATTGCAAAGCGTAGCCAGCGCTGGTGTGAGACCGCAATAGGCACATGCAGGTAGGCATCTCTGATGTCGATGGATGCCAGAAAATCTCCCTGGGTCATTGAGGCAATGACCGATCTCAGAGATTCCATGCGAAAGTGCCGCACCTGAACATGCTTGTTGAGAAGCTTGAGATCCAGGATGGGTCGGGAGGAACCGTCCTTTTTGGGGACTAGAAAGAGGTTTGAGTAGAAACCGCTGAACCGTTCCCGGGCGGGGACCGGAACAATTACACCGTTGGCCTGCAGGGATGCCACGGCCTGAGAGAAGGCGGCGGCTTTGGAGCAGGGGGGGGTGGACAGAAAAAATCTGTTTGGCGGGCTGGAAGAAAAAGGTATCCTGTAGCTGTGGGTGATGATATCCGCACCCACTGATCGGAGACGTGTTGCAACCACACGTCGCCAAAGCGGGAGAGCCTGCCACCGACCAAGGACTTTGCTGGCTCGGCCAGATAGTCACGAGGAGGCTGCCTTGGTGGCAGCGGCTCCTCCGGTCTTTTGAGGACGCGGCTTTGCGCGCCAGTTGGATTTACGATCCTTGGCGGTAGTGGACGAGGCCGAGGGCTTAGAGGATGACCAGTTAGAGGAACGAAAGGAACGAAACCTCGATTGGTTCCTGACCTGGGCAGGTTTCTTGGCTTTAGTTTGTGGCAAGGAAGTACTCTTCCCGCCAGTAGCCTCCTTAATTATGTCATCAAGCTGTTCCCCAAACAGCCGGGACCCAGTAAAAGGGAGACTCGCAAGGTACTTAGAGGAAGCGTCCGCTTTCCACTCTCGAAGCCACAAGATCCTGCGGATCGCGAGGGAGTTAGCGGAGGCCACTGCCGTGCGGTGAGCAGCCTCCAGGATGGCAGACATGGCGTAGGATGCAAAAGCCGAAGCTTGAGAAGTTAAGGCATCCATCTCAGGAATAGAGTCCCTGGAGAGGGAATGAATCTCCGCCAGCGAGGCAGAGATAGCCTTAAGAGCCCATACTGCCGCAAAAGACGGGGAGAAGGAGGCTCCTGCCGCCTCAAATACAGACTTGGCCAGAAGGTCAACCTGGCGGTCAGTGTGGTCCTTAAGAGAAGTGCCGTCAGCCACAGCAACAACTGTGCGGGCTGAGATTCTGGACACCGGAGGGTCCACCTTTGGGGACTGGGCCCATTCCTTAACCACCTCTGGTGGAAAAGGAAAACGGTCATCTGAACTACGCTTCAGAAAGCGTTTGTCAGGACAGGCCCTGGGCTTGTTAACAGTGGTCTGAAAGCTGGAGTGGTTAAAAAACATACTCCTAGGTTTCTTAGGAGAGGTAAACTGGTGTACCTCTACCAGAGAGGGTTGTTCCTCTGACTCTTGTGGGTTGAGGTTCAGTACGGAGTTAATGGACGTAATCAAGTCACCAACATCCGCATCACCCTCAGACAAGTCAATGGGGTACATAGAGGCAGCGTCTGAGCCCACAGCAAGTGAATCCTCCTCGCCCTGCACCTCGGCTTGTGAATCAGAGCCGTGGGACGAGGAAGGAGAAGGGTCCGTGCGTCTCCGTTTAGGGGGACGGGGTCCTAGGACCTGCTCTGAGGGCTCTGCAGAGCTCGGAGCCGCAGAGACACCCTGAGAGGGAGGCTGATGCATAGACAGCAGCGTCCGGGACAGCTGCCCCATGGAGTCGGCAAACGACTTGGAAAGAGCTTGTGAAAAAGATGCTACCCAAGCCGGGGGTTCAGCCACCGGGGCCGGAGCAGCCGGAGGGACCCCTGCGGAGGCTCCAGGCTGAGACACAACCATATTAGCACAGGTATCACAATGTGGGTATGTGCTTGGCTCTGGCAGAATTAGCTTACAAGCAGTGCATATAGCATACATGTTTGCAGCCTTGCTCCTAGTGACAGACATGCTGCTGTGGAGGAAGTTCTGCAGCCAGATACACTCCTGTAGAAAGCCTGAGAGTGTAATAAAAAGTCCACAACCAGGGGTTGTGGCTTACCAGCCCTGCTCTCTGTGTGTCCTCCGGATTTCACCGCTCCCCTGTGAAGTGTCAGCCTTCTAGATAGTATGCAGCTGCAGCTTCCAGCGCTTCCCAGTGTGAAAAACGCTGAGAAAATGGCACTGGGAGAAGGAGGGGGGGCGTGTATAAGCCCAGGAGCGGGAAACACAGAGGGCAGAGAGACACACGGAGGTAGAGAGGGGAGGGGACATCTCCCTAGAGAGGAGTGCCCTCCCCTCTGCTGGTCGGGCGGTGGGCGGCGCTGTATGCAAAACATGCATAGGAAGCCGAAAACGAAACTAGGCCCAAACTGAAGCCGGGGCCTAGATTTTAAAGTGCGGCCGACGAGCAGGCACCGTCGGCGCGGTTCTCATGGAAAATTCCCAGAACCGGCCGAAATTAACAGTAACGCTAAAGCACATACTGTCCCCCTAATAAAAGTGCCCGGGACCCCTGAAAAAAACGTCTCAATACTTAGCTTTGAGACGCAGGGCCATGTCCCTGAGTGGGGGTTAACGCTCCTTCCAGCAGGGACCAGACAGGGCTGCGGATGGAGACCGGTCTTCTGCAAGCAGAGAGGACCGTGATGGCTCCCACTTCAAACAGAGCCTCGACAGAGGATGCGAAGGAGCTCGGCATGTGAAGGCTCCAGCCTTAGTAAAATCAACCTTAACAGCACCCCGCAGAGTGGAGCGTGAAGGGACATGCCGGGAGTCCAGACTGGACCCGCTTTTCTTCCAAATCTTTAAAAATTAAAAAAAAAAATATATCAGGAAATGAAAATGTCTGTGATCCTCCTGGAACACAAAGCGTTGAACTGGGTAGATTGTCATCCAGGGGGTGTATATAGCCCGGAGGGAGGAGCTACACATTTGAGTGTAGTGCTTTGTGTGTCCTCCGGAGGCGCTAGCTATACACCCCATGGTCTGGGTCTCCCATGGAAGGAACGATAAAGAAAATACGGTAACTTCATTTTCACCCTTCAGCTGCACTTCCAGTTAGGCTGATGCACATGGATAAAACAGTATATACCTGTATATTACCACTATATATGCAAATAAATGCAGCTTATCCTTTTCCTTTATTTTTTTAAATAAAAAAAAAAAAAAAAAAAAAAAAAAAGCAGCATGAATGGTATTCTCATCTGTCAACCAACAACCATTTAGAAGATTCTGTAGATCATAGAACTTACTTTTAACACAATGCAGTTGTCATCTGTTCTTATAGAGCCTGCTCTGCACATATACGTTAAGCTGAAAGAAAAAAGGTCTGTGTTGTAAATGATGATAATAATGTATAAATAATGACAAAATGTAGAATTGGTGGAGGAAGGTTGAACTATATGGACCTAGGTCTCTTTTCAACCTATGTAACTATGTAAAGATTTTCTCTAGAGTGTCCTCCATAACTTCAATTGTTTATATCAGAAAATAAATGTATACCGTATGTTAAGGATATTAAATCCATGGCCATAATAAATATTCAAAACCGGGGATACATCAAATGATGTTCCCCAGGCAGGTACAAACTTCAAGAGACATCATGAAAGAAAAGGAGAACCAGAAGGATACGTACCAAAAGAGAATAACAAAAAAATGACAAAATAATAAAATGTGAAAGATATATAACTTAGTAATTACAGTAATATAAAAATGAAAAATAAATTAACTAAAAAGAATGGATGGGTACAAAAAAAAAAAAAAAAATAAAAAAAGGCACATGTATTATGAGTGTATAAAATACAGGAAAAATATAGGTAGCAAGCACAAAAAAATAAATAAAATAAAATAAATAAATGTTATATCCCCTGCAGGTAAACCAGCTCAAAAGGTCAAAAAAAGACCTAGATGTAAAAATAGAGGTATCCACTGTAAGAAGATAAGCAAATAAGGCTAGTTTCCCACTTGCATTGAACAGCATCTGTTGCATTGCATTGTGTGACGGATGTGTTGCATATACAGTAATGGCACAACGGATCGTACAAAACAACGGAAAGCTTTTTTTTTCCTCTTTACAGTTTTACCGGTGGCAGACTATTGTGAACGATCAGCTGATCACCTGGCTGCCGGGAGCTCAGCTGAGCTCTCTCAAAAGCCGGACGCTCAGCTGATCGTTCGGCCACCAAGAGACAAAAAAAGAGAATTTTGTTTACTTACCGTAAATTCTTTTTCTTATAGTTCCGTCATGGGAGACCCAGACCATGGGTGTATAGCTACTGCCCCCGGAGGACACACAAAGTTACTACACTCAAAACGTGTAGCTCCTCCCTCCTAGCATATACACCCCCTGCTAGCCAGTTCTAGCCAGTTTAGTGCAAAAGCTGAAGGAGGACATCCACCCACAAGAAGAGAGAGTAAAATCCGGAAGAGCCGGAACCTCTGTCTACAACAATAACAGCCGGTGAAGACACACGGAACAAGAAACCTGCCAACAGGCAATAGGGAGGGTGCTGGGTCTCCCATGACGGAACTATAAGAAAAAGAATTTACGGTAAGTAAACAAAATTCTCTTTTTCTTTATCGTTCCTATGGGAGACCCAGACCATGGGACGTTCAAAAGCAGTCCATGGGTGGGAATAAACAGACAACTGAGAAGCAGGCAAACCTAACTTCACAAATGGGCAACAGACGCCGGAAAGATGCGTCTGCCCAAGCCCGCGTCTGCCAAAGCATGAGCATGCCTTGGGTAGTGCTTCGAAAAAGTATGCAGACTAATTCGAGCTGCAGTCTGACAGACCTACTGAGCCGTAACCTGGTGCTTGAAAGCCCAAAAAGGCGCCGACAGGTCTGATCAAATGTGCTCTGATCCCCGGCGGGGAAGGCACTTGAGTACACTTGTAGGTCTCCGAAATGGCCGACCTAAGCCAACGAACCAGGGTTGGCTTAGATGCCGAGAGACCGCTACGCTGACTAGCAGTCAGCACCAGAGAGAGGTGCACCGCCTAATAACGGCGGTGCGAGACACATAGATCCGGAGCGCCCGCACCAGATCCAGGATATGCAACGCTTCCTCAAGCGATGAACAGGAGCCGGACAAAAGGAAGGCAGGAAAATTGCCCCGGATAAGGTGGAAGCAGTAACCACCTTAGGGAAAAAAGTCCGGAGTCGGACGGAGACCACCTTGTCTTGATGCAAAGACCAAAAAAAGGGGGTGACTCCGAGAGAGTGCAGCCAGAACTCTCTGGCGGGAAAATATAGCCACTAGAAAGACTACTTTCTGTGAAAGATGAAACAAAGAAACCTCCCCAAGAGGCGCAAAGGGAGGTTTCCGGGAACCGGGAGGACCGGATTAAGGTCCCAGAGCTCCATAGGCCGCCGGAAAGGCGGAATGATGTGAGATGCGCCCTTAAAGGAGCGCACCGGAGCCAGCCGGACGATACGCCGCTGGCACATACTGACAGAGCCGAGACCTGTCCCTTAATGAGGGATAGTCCTAGCTGTAGACCGGACTGTGGAAGGGACAGGAGGGTCGGCAAGGCCAAAAAGGTCAAAGGACACTTTGGAGCTCGAGTCATAGCGGAGATGACTTCAGGAAGGATACCAGAAGTCGCCAAGATCCGGGACTCAAGAGCTACGCCGTCAATCTGAGAATCCAGAATTCTGACGGAAAAAACGGACCTTTTGAGAAAAGGTCTGGACGGTCCGGAAGATGCCATGGCAACCCAACGGACAGAAGGAGCAGGTCAGAGTACCAAGCCTGCCTGGGTCAGTCTGGAGTATGAGAATGACCCGACAGCCCTCTTTACTGATCTTGCGCAGGACTCTGGACAAGAGGTAGAGGGTAAAATACGTAAAGAGACGAAGCTGGGGTCAAACATGAACCAGTGTGTCTACCGCAAAACCTGAGGATTGTGGACCACGGTTGGACAGCTGAAATAGTCTGCCTCGCAGTTTTCACATCTAGGATGTGGGCTGCGGATACGGTGGACTAGGAGTCCCTTGTCCACTGAAGAATGTTGAGCCGCCAAGATTGCCAGGCGGCTGAGTGTCCCGCCCTGGAAGCTGATGTAGGAAAAACGCTGTCACGTTGTCCGACTGAACTCGAATGTGCCTAGCCGCCAACAGATGGTGAAGGCTTAGAGAGCTAGAATACAGCTCTGATTTCCAGCACATTGATCCAGAGGGCTGATTCGGACAGAGTCCAAGCGCCCTGCGCTCCACGGTGGAGATATACTGCTCCCAAGGCGGATAGACTAGCATCCTGGTGAGGCTCACCCGGGACGGGGCCAGGAAGGAGCGCTCCTGAGACAGAGTGGCCGAAGCCACCACTGAAACGAGCCTCTGGTCAGTGGCGAAGCCACCACCCCGTGGGAGGAGGGAGTTCGCTTGTACAGCGGAAAACATCCATCTCAGAGGACGCAGGAGAAACTGGGCAAGGAATCGCTTCCATTGATGCCACCGTCTGACCAGCACCTGTATATGGTGTCTGATAGAACGACGCCGACCGCCAGCGGAGGGACTACTGATCGACTAAGAGCAGCTTCACAAGTGCCGATAGAGACTCGAATTGCGTCCCTGAGAACCTCTGGTTCGAAGTCAGAGTGGACTTGGGCAGAAAGACAAGCCACCCGAATAGGTTAGAGTGGCGAGAGTGAGCGAAGCACTCTGCTAAGAGTCAGCACTGGATGAAGCCCCGACAAGAAGGCCGTCCAGGGCAAAAGATCACTGCCAATCCCTAGGGGTGCAGGACCCTAATCACAGCTGCCCCAATGAGAATACTCGAGGGGCCGTGGCTAACCCCAAGGGAAGAGCCACGAACTGGACCACTCCGATTGTCAAAACGTAGTCAACGCTGGTGTGAAACTGCGATTGACCCCTGCAGATAGGCATCTCTGATGCCGATGGCTGCTAGGGAATCTCCTTGGGTTCTTGATTGATCCGGTGAAAAACACACGGAACAAGACCGAGACTCCATGTGAAAACGCCACACCTGACTATGCTTGAAAAGCTAAAGATCCAGGTCGGAAGGCACCGCCCTCTTCGGGGACTAGGAATAGATTTAAGCAAAAATCTCAGAACCGTTCCCAGTCGGGAACCGGTACAATTACTCCATTGGTCTGCAAGAAATGCCACGGCCTGTGAGAAGGCGGCGGCCTTGGAGCCGGGAGGAGTTGACAGAAAAAATCTGTTTGGCGGGTGGACAGAATTCCATCCTGTAGCCATGGGAGATATAATCCCGCCCCCACTGAACGGAGACGTGTTAGAACCATACGTCGCCAAGTGGAGAGAGCCTGCCACCGACCAAGGAGGTTGTTGGCGTGGCTAGATAGCTCGGAGGAAGCTGGCTCAGTGGCAGCATCTCCTGCGGTCTTCTGAAGACGCAGCTTCGAGCCATTTGGTTCTATGAACCTAGGCCGAGCTAGAGGACGATCAGATGGAGGAACGGAAACCACCGAAACCTCAACTGATTCCTGCCCTGGACAGGTTCCCTGGTTTAGGATTGTGGCGAGGAAGCACACTCCCCGCCAAGAGCTTCCTTAATTTCACCCAGCTTGGTTCCGGGGAAACTGGGCCCACCAAGGGGGAGCCCAGCCAGGAACCTCCATAGAGGCATCTGCCTTCCAATTTCGAAGCCACAGGAGCCTGCGGATAGCGAGGAAGGTAGCCCAGACCACCGCCGTGCGGCGTCTAGCATGGCAGACCTGGCAGAGGATGAAAAGACTGAAGTCTGGAGTTCAGGCAACCGTTTTGGGCATAGAGTCCCTGTGAGAGAATGCATCTCCTCCAGAGAAGCAGAGAAGTTACAAAAAACCGCACTGCTGTAAGCTGAGGAGAACAAGCTCCTGCCGTTCCCATACCGACTTGGCCCAAAGGACAACCGGGCGGACCGCAGAACCTTAAGTGAGGAGCCATCAGCCACTGACATAACGGTCCGGGCTGAGCCACCTGAAGTGAATGAGCCCACTTCTTGACCACCATGGGTGGACAGGGGGAAACACAGTCCTCAGAAACACGCTTCATCTCAGAGCGGAGTGAGGTCCAGTACAAAATTAATGTACGGTAGAATCCTATAGAGGTGCCGTCAGCCACTGATACAACTAACCGGGCAGTCTAGACCGGAGTGGCTACTCTCTCTGAAGGGAGGGGGAGACAGGCAGCAGAACCCCGCTGTGGGGTCTGCAGGATAGGCTGTGGGCTTGGACGCAGCGGCCTGAAAACTGGAGTGGTTAAGTAACACACTCCTTGACCTGCTAAAGGTAAACTGTGCCTTTCTGCCAGCGGGGAATACTCCCCTGATCAGGCGGACACAAGAATAATGGACGCAAGCCAATCATTCGCATCTGCGTCACCTACGGACGGATCAATGTACATAAAGTAGCGTCCGTGTCCGCGGTAGAGACATCTTCCTCGTCCGGTGAATCAGCTCGTAATCGGAGCTGCGGGACGGGGAGGACAGGGGACCCTGCGTCTCCCTGTCAGGAGAACGGGGTCTGAGCCCAGAAGGAGAGTCCCTTGTGAGCTTGGCCGAGCGAGCAGAAAACGCCCTGAGAGGGGAACTGCATGCTCAGCAGATGCCGGGACAGCCGACCCCTGGAAATAGGAATCCTATGGGGGTCAGCCACCAAAACCGGAGCAGCTGGAGGGACCATTAATGAGCCCCCATGCTGAGGGGCCACAGTGGTTAGGAGCTCGGTATAGCCGTACGAGACTACCTGCAGTGGATAATAAAGAAACAGCCTGCAGCCTCGCTCTGTGAGACATGCTGCAGAGGTGGGGGCTCTGTCCAGCATGGGTAGAATACCCAAGACAGGGGTTCAGCCTGGGGGGACTCCCACCTAAGAACCATTACAGTGTGCCGGTTCAGGCAATATGAGGTTACATGCAGCACATGTAGAACCTTGTAGCTTAGCTGCTAGAGTGAGACATGCTGCTGAGGGGGAGATTCTATGATAAAGAATTAACTCCTTCAGCATGCCTGAGAGTGTCATGCTGCTGAGGAGGAGATTCTATGATAAAGAATTAACTCCTTCAGAATGCCTGAGAGTGTATAAAAAGTGCACAACCAGGGGTTGTGACTTATCAGGCCATATTATGAGTGCCCTCCGGATTCCAAGCCTGGACCCTCAGCCAGTATTCCCTCCCTGTGCTGCAGGGCAGCCAGCGCCGACCAGTGTACTAAGATGCTGGAAAATGGCGCCAGAGTGAGGGGGGGAGGCGGGGGTTAACCCAGGAGCGGGAATCGGAGGGCGAAGGAGATGTACAGGGGAGGGAATCATCACCTCAAAACGGAGCGTCCTCCCCTGTGCAGAGCGGCCGGCGGGCGGCTCTGCAGCGTCCCCCTGCATGCCTGACATGCAGGGGAACGAAACGAAACTAGGCCGCGGCTGAAGCCGGGGCCTAAAGTTATGCATGCGGCCGAAAATCAGGCCTCATCGGCGCGGTTCTCAGTAAAAACTGTGGAACCGGCCGGAAACACCGTAAACAAAGCAGCATTATTCAGCAATCACTGTCCCCCCCAATAAAAGTGCCCCACATGCAGAAAGACCCTCTGAATAAACGTCTCTATACTTAACTTTGAGACGCAGGGTCCAGTCCCTGTGGGGTGGGGGTCAGTGCTCCGTCCAGCAGGGTCCTGCACAAGGGCTGCGGATGGAGGCCGGTCTCCTGCAAGGCAGTGAGAACCGTGTTGGCTCCCACTTCAAATCAGAGCCCCTAAGGGATGTTGAAGGAGCGCGGCATGAAGGGCTCCTGCCCTGAAGTCAACCTTAACAGCACTGCCGCCAGGGGAGTGTGAAGGGACATGCCGGGGGTCCAGTGGACCCGCTTTTCTTCCAAATCTTTGTAAAAAATGAAAAATCAAAAAGGGATGCATGTGTGTGTGTGGATCCTCCTGACACAAAGCAAGAAACTGGCTAGAACTGGCTAGCAGGGGGTGTATATGCTAGGAGGGAGGAGCTACACGTTTTGAGTGTAGTAACTTTGTGTGTCCTCCGGGGGCAGTAGCTATACACCCATGGTCTGGGTCTCCCATAGGAACGATAAAGAAATAAAGTTTCTGTGATTTAAAAAAAAAAAAAACAAGCATGAGCATGCGCAGTGAAAAAAATATAGGATTCCGCTGCTCAAAAAACGTTACATACTACGTTCCGCAGCGTCGGCCAGCGGAAGCAACGCAGGTCGATCAGTCGTCCATACAAGTCTAGGGGAAACAGCGGAATCCGTTAACGGATTCTGCTGTTTTCCAAAAGGGTGGATTATGACTGAAGGTAATTAACACAAGTGTGAATCTAGCCTAAGGGCCACCTATAAGTATTATACCCTATTACACACGAATAATTATTTAAATTAAATTGTGTAGTGTGCGATATAGAGTCCCAATAGGTGGTTAGTGGAAAAAAGGGGTCACAGCAGAGGTAAATAAAACGCGTCAGAGTCTGGAGAACCGTCCAGAATTAAGTTACTAAAGTGTATAGTGCTAACAGGACATTTACCTCTGTATCATAGTAGCTTTGATAGCGGCAGGTGGGGGGGGGTTGAGTACAATCTAAATAATTATTGTGTTTAATATGTGTAATAGTGTATAATACTTATAGGTCGCCCTTATTTGCTTATCTTCTTACAGTGGATACCTATATTTTTACATCTAGGTCTTTAGACCTTTGAGCTGGTTTACCTGCAGGGGATGTACAATTTTGTGCTTGCTACCTATATTCTTCCTGTATTTTTATACACCTCATAATACATCTGCCCTTTTTCTTGTACCCATCCATTCTTCCTATTTTTTCATTTTTATATTACTGTAATTACTAAGTTATATACTGTATCTTTCACATTTATAATTTTTTCTTCTTTGGTATGTATCCTTCTGGTTTTCCTTTTCTTTCAGTATGTTAAAAGGGAAGGTGTCGCGGTTTTTTATTGTTGTATTAAAAAAAAGGAATTTTGTTTACTTACCGTAAATTCCTTTTCTTCTAGCTCCTATTGGGAGACCCAGACAATTGGGTGTATAGCTTCTGCCTCTGGAGGCCACACAAAGTATTACACTTTAAAAAAAAGTGTAAAGCCCCTCCCCTTCTGCCTATACACCCCCCGTGCCTCACGGGCTCGTCAGTTTTGGTGCAAAAGCAAGAAGGAGGAAAAGTTATAAATTGGTTTAAAGTAAATTCAATCCGAAGAAATTTCGGAGAACTGAAACCATTCAACATGAACAACATGTGTACACAAAGAACAACAGCCCGAAGGGAACAGGGGCGGGTGCTGGGTCTCCCAATTGGAGCTAGAAGAAAAGGAATTTACGGTAAGTAAACAAAATTCCCTTCTTTGTCGCTCCATTGGGAGACCCAGACAATTGGGACGTCCAAAAGCAGTCCCTGGGTGGGTAAAGTAAAACCTCGTAATAGAGCCGTAAAACGGCCCCTTCCTACAGGTGGGCAACCGCCGCCTGAAGGACTCGCCTACCTAGGCTGGCATCTGCCGAAGCATAGGTATGCACCTGATAGTGTTTCGTGAAAGTGTGCAGGCTCGACCAGGTAGCTGCCTGACACACCTGCTGAGCCGTAGCCTGGTGCCGCAAGGCCCAGGACGCACCCACGGCTCTGGTAGAATGGGCCCTCAGCCCTGAGGGAACCGGAAGCCCAGAAGATCGGTAAGCTTCGAGAATTGGTTCCTTGATCCACCGAGCCAGGGTTGATTTGGAAGCCTGTGACCCTTTACGCTGGCCAGCGACAAGGACAAAGAGTGCATCCGAGCGGCGCAGGGGCGCCGTACGAGAAATGTAGAGTCTGAGTGCTCTCACCAGATCTAACAAGTGCAAATCCTTTTCACATTGGTGAACTGGATGAGGACAAAAAGAGGGTAAGGAGATATCCTGATTGAGATGAAAGGGGGATACCACCTTAGGGAGAAATTCCGGAACCGGACGCAGAACCACCTTGTCCTGGTGAAACACCAGGAAAGGGGCTTTGCATGACAGCGCTGCTAGCTCAGACACTCTCCGAAGTGATGTGACTGCTACTAGGAAGGCCACTTTCTGCGAAATAGCAGAATCCGCCGGACTTCCTGGAAGGCTTGCCGACTGCGTGTTCCGCCTTGGTGGTTGATGTATGCCACCGCTGTGGAGTTGTCCGACTGAATTCGGATCTGCTTGCCTTCCAGTCACGGCTGGAACGCCTTTAGGGCAAGATACACTGCCCTTATCTCCAGAACATTGATCTGAAGGGAGGACTCTGGCTGAGTCCAAGTACCCTGAGCCCTGTGGTGGAGAAAGACCGCTCCCCACGCTGACAGGCTCGCGTCCGTCGTGACCACAGCCCAGGATGGGGGCAGGAAGGATTTCCCCTTCGACAGAGAAGTGGGAAGAAGCCACCACTGAAGGGAAGCCTTGGCTGCCCGAGAAAGGGAGACGTTCCTGTCGAGGGACGTCGACTTCCTGTCCCATTTGCGGAGAATGTCCCATTGAAGTGGACGCAGATGAAACTGCGCAAAAGGAACTGCCTCCATTGCTGCTACCATCTTCCCTAGGAAGTGCATGAGGCGCCTCAAGGGGTGTGACTGACCTTGAAGGAGAGATTGCACCCCTGTCTGTAGTGAACGCTGTTTGTCCAGCGGAAGCTTCACTATCGCTGAGAGAGTATGAAACTCCATGCCAAGATATGTCAGTGATTGGGCCGGTGTCAGATTTGACTTTGGAAAATTGATGATCCACCCGAAACTCTGGAGAGTCTCCAGAGCAATGTTCAGGCTGTGTTGGCATGCCACTTGAGAGGGTGCCTTGACAAGCAGATCGTCTAAGTAAGGGATCACCGAGTGTCCCTGAGAGTGCAGAACTGCTACTACTGTTGCCATGACCTTGGTGAAGACCCGTGGGGCTGTCGCCAGGCCGAAAGGCAGTGCCACGAACTGAAGGTGTTCATCCCCTATGGCGAAACGCAGGAAGCGCTGATGCTCTGGAGCAATCGGTACGTGGAGATAAGCATCTTTGATGTCGATTGATGCTAGGAAATCTCCTTGGGACATTGAGGCGATGATGGAGCGGAGCGATTCCATCCAGAACCGTCTGGTTTTTACGTGTTTGTTGAGCAGTTTTAGGTCCAGAACAGGACGGAAGGATCCGTCCTTTTTCGGCACCACGAACAAGTTGGAGTAAAAACCGTGACCCTGTTGCTGAAAAGGAACAGGGATCACCACTCCTTCTGCCTTCAGAGTGCACACCGTCTGAAGAAGAGCATCGGCTCGCTCGGGGGGCGGAGATGTTCTGAAGAACCGAGTCGGAGGACGAGAGCTGAACTCTATCCTGTAACCGTGAGACAGAATGTCTCTCACCCAACGGTCTTTTACCTGTGGCAGCCAGGCGTCGCAAAAGCGGGAAAGCCTGCCACCGACCGAGGATGCGGTGTGAGGAGGCCGAAAGTCATGAGGAGGCCGCTTTGGGAGCGGTTCCTCCGGCGGTCTTTTTAGGACGTGACTTAGACCGCCATGAATCGGAGTTCCTCTGATCCTTCTGAGGCCTTTTGGACGAGGAGAATTGAGACCTGCCCGCGGACCGAAAGGACCGAAACCTCGATTGTACCTTCCGTGGTTGAGGTCTGTTTGGTTTGGACTGGGGTAAGGATGAGTCCTTTCCCTTGGATTGTTTAATGATTTCATCCAATCGCTCACCAAAAAGGCGGTCGCCAAAAAATGGCAAACCGGTTAAGAACTTTTTGGAAGCAGAGTCTGCCTTCCATTCACGTAGCCACATGGCCCTGCGGACTGCCACCGAATTGGCGGATGCTACCGCCGTACGGCTCGCAGAGTCCAGGACAGCATTAATGGCGTAGGACGCAAACGCCGACGCCTGAGAGGTTAAGGACACCACTTGCGGAGCAGACGTACGTGTGACTGCATTAATCTGCGCATGACAAGCTGAGATAGCTTGGAGTGCCCATACGGCTGCGAATGCTGGAGCAAAAGACGCGCCGATAGCTTCATAGATTGATTTCAACCAGAGCTCCATCTGTCTGTCAGTGGCATCTTTGAGTGAAGCCCCATCTTCCACTGCAACTATGGATCTAGCCGCCAGTCTGGAGACTGGAGGATCCACCTTGGGACACTGAGCCCAGCCCTTGACAATGTCAGGGGGGAAGGGATAACGTGTATCCTTAAGGCGCTTGGAAAAACGCTTATCTGGACAAGCTCGGTGTTTCTGGACTGCCTCTCTGAAGTCAGAGTGATCCAGAAACGTACTCAATGTACGCTTGGGAAACCTGAAACGGAATTTCTCCTGCTGAGAAGCTGACTCCTCAATTGGAGGAGCTGGGGGAGAAATATCCAACACCTGATTGATGGTCGCTTAAGGTCATTCACTATGGCGTCACCTTCAGGTGTATCTAGGTTGAGAGCGGCCTCAGGATCAGAATCCTGATCTGCTACCTCCGCTTCATCATCCAGAGAGTCCTCCTGCTGAGACCCTGAACAGTGTGATGAAGTCGAGGGAATTTCCCAGCGAGCCCGCTTAGGCGGCCTGGGACTGCGGTCCGTGTCAGAGACCTCACCCTGGGACCTATGGGTCACCCCAGGAGCACTTTGCTGCTCCAACTGATGGGGGCCTGGGGTCAATGATTCAACAGTGCCCGGGGCCTGAGTCACCGGTCTGGACTGTAAGGCTTCTAGTATCTTAGCAGACCATTTATCCATACTCTCAGACAGTTTGTCAGCAAATACTGCAAACTCCGTCCCTGTCACCTGGCCACCAGTAGCAGAGGCTCCGGCTGAGTAAGTGCCACAGGGGCCGAGCATTGCACACAATGAGGATCGGTGGAACCTGCCGGTAGTATAGCCGCACATGAGGTACAGGTTGCAAAGTAAGCCTGTGCTTTGGCACCCTTGCTTTTTGCGGACGACATGCTGTTGTCTCCTCTGAGTACAATCCAGGAGGGTATATAGCCAAAAATCAACAGTGCGACCGTACAGTGTAAATGTATAGCGCATATATATATATATATATATATATATATATATATATATATATATATATATATATATACATATATATATATACATATATATATATACATATACATATATATACACTTCGGCACTCAGTGGGGCCAGCACCACAGGTGCTGCTTACCGACCGCTCAAAGCGGTTGTGTGATCACCAGATTCCCTGCCTGGGCCTCCCAGAGCAGTGTTGTCTCTCCTCTCCAGCGTCAGAAGTGCTGACAGGAATGGCTGCCGGCGTTCTGTGGGGAGGAGGGGGCCGTGGGCGTGCCCTAGAAAGTGCGGGAATCTGATGCCCCACTGTGCTGAGTGAGGGGGGAGGAGTATACAAAGTATGCTCTAGCCCTCAGCGCTGACGTCCTGTGCAACGTCCCGCCCTTCCCCTGACTGGCAGGCCTAGGGGCGGGAATATGCGATACTAGGCCGCAAAAGCCGGGGACTAAAGTTATAAGCGCGGCCGGCAAATAAGCGCGGTCGGCTCGGTAGTCCCCGGCGCACTAACACACCCAGCAGTGCTGCAGTGTGTATGGCACAAGCACTCCATGCGCGGTCCCCCAAGGGGACACAGAGTACCTCACAGTAGCAGGGCCTTGTCCCTGACGATACCCAGCTCCTGTCCAGCAGATTCCCCAGGGGCTGCGGAGGGAGCACGGTCCCAGTGCCTGGAGACCGATTAGGATCCCACTTCACCCAGAGCCCATTAAGGGATGGGGAAGGAAAACAGCATGTGGCTCCTGCCTATGTACCCGCAATGGGTACCTCAACCTTAACAGCACCGCCGACCAGAGTGGGGTGAGAAGGGAGCATGCTGGGGGCCCTGTTATGGGCCCTCTTTTCTTCCATCCGACCTAGTCAGCAGCTGCTGCTGACTAAGATGTGGAGCTATGCGTGGATGTCAGCCTCCTTCGCACAAAGCATAAAAACTGACGAGCCCGTGAGGCACGGGGGGTGTATAGGCAGAAGGGGAGGGGCTTTACACTTTTAAGTGTAATACTTTGTGTGGCCTCCGGAGGCAGAAGCTATACACCCAATTGTCTGGGTCTCCCAATGGAGCGACAAAGAAAAGGAATTTACGGTAAGTAAACAAAATTCCCTTCTTTTTGTCGCTCCATTGGGAGACCCAGACACCTGCTGAGCCGTCGCCGCAATGCCCAGGACGCACCTACGGCTCTGGTAGAATGGGCTTTCAGCCCTGAAGGGAGCGGAAGCCCGGAAGAACGGTAGGCCTCGAGAATGGGTTCCTTGATCCACCGAGCCAAGGTTGACTTGGAGGCCTGAGAGCCCTTGCGCTGGCCAGCGACAAGGACAGAGCGCATCTGAACGGCGCAGGGGCGCCGTGCGAGACACGTAGAACCGGAGTGCTCTTACTAGATCCAAAGAGTGCAAATCCTTTTCACACTGGTGAATTGGATTAGGGCAAAAGGAAGGCAAGGAGATATCCCGATTTAGATGAAAAGGGGATACCACCTTAGGGAGAAATTCCGGGACAGGACGCAGAACCACCTTATCCTGGTGAAAAACCAGGAAGGGGGATTTGCATGACAGCGCTGCAAGCTCAGACACTCTCCGAAGTGATGTGACTGCCACCAGGAAGGTCACCTTCTGCGAAAGACGTGAGAGAGAGACATCCCGCAGCGGCTCAAAAGGTGGTTTTTGAAGAGCCGTCAGGACCCTGTTAAGATCCCAGGGTTCCAACGGACGTTTGTAAGGTGGGACCATGTGGCAGACCCCCTGCAGGAATGTGCGGACCTGTGGAAGCCTGGCTAGACGCTTTTGAAAAAAAACACGGAGAGCGCCGATACTTGGCCCTTGAGAGAGCCGAGGGACAAACCCTTGTCCATTCCAGATTGTAGGAATGAAAGAAAAGTGGGTAAGGCAAACGGCCATGGAGGAAAACCGTTATCAGCGCACCAGGATAGGAAGATTTGCCAAGACCTGTAATAGATCTTGGCGGACGTTGGCTTCCTGGCTTGTCTCATGGTAGCAATGACATCCTGAGATAACCCTGAAGACGCTAGGAGCCAGGACTCAATGGCCACACAGTCAGGTTGAGGGCCACAGAATTCAGATGGAAAAATGGGCCTTGTGACAACAAGTCTGGGCGGTCTGGAAGTGCCAACGGTTGACCCACCGTGAAATGCCACAGATCCGGATACCACGACCGCCTCGGCCAGTCTGGAGCGACGAGAATGGCGCGACGGCAGTCGGACCTGATCTTGCGTAGTACTCTGGGCAGCATCGCCAGAGGGGGAAACACATAAGGCAGTCGAAACTGCGACCAATCCTGGACTAAAGCGTCCGCTGCCAGAGCTCTCTGATCCTGAGACCGTGCCATGAAGGCCGGGACCTTGTTGTTGTGCCGTGACGCCATGAGATTGACGTCCGGCGTTCCCCAACGGCGACAGATCTCTCGAAACACGTCTGGGTGCAGAGACCATTCCCCCGCGTCCATGCCCTGACGACTGAGAAAATCTGCTTCCCAGTTTTCTACGCCCGGGATGTGAACTGCGGAGATGGTGGAGCCTGTGGCTTCCACCCACTGCAGAATCCGCCGGACTTCCTGGAAGGCTTGCCGACTGCGAGTGCCGCCTTGGTGGTTGATGTAGGCGACGGCAGTGGCGTTGTCCGACTGTATTCGGATCTGCCTGCCCTCCAGCCACCGATGGAAAGCCAATAGGGCTAGATATACTGCCCTTATCTCCAGGATATTGATCTGAAGGGACGATTCTATCGGAGTCCAGGTTCCTTGAGCCCTGTGGTGGAGAAAGACCGCTCCCCAACCTGACAGGCTCGCGTCCGTGGGGACCACGGCCCAGGTTGGGGGTAGGAAGGATTTTCCCCGAGACAGAGATGTGGGTAGGAGCCACCACTGAAGTGATGTTTTGGTTGCAAGGGAAAGAGAGATGTTCTTGTCGAGGGAAGCCGCACTCTTGTCCCATTTGCGAAGAATGTCCCATTGAAGTGGCCGTAGATGGAATTGCGCAAACGGCACTGCCTCCATAGCTGCAACCATCTTCCCCAGGAAGTGCATGAGGCGCCTTAAGGGGTGTGACTGACTCCGAAGAAGTGATTGCACCCCCGCCTGCAGAGAAAGCCGTTTGTCCCGCGGTAGCTTGACTAACGCTGGCTGGGTATGAAACTCCATCCCGAGGTAAGTCAGTGATTGGGTCGGTGTCAACTTGGATTTCGGGAAATTGATGATCCACCCGAACTGCTGGAGAGTCGCCAGAGCGACGGTAAGGCTTTGTTGACACTCCACCCGAGAAAGGGCCCTGACTAGGAGATCGTCTAAGTAGGGGATCACCGAGTGGCCCTGAGTGCAGGACCGCCACGACGGATGCCATGACTTTGGTGAAAACCCGTGGGGCTGTCGCCAGGCCGAAAGGCAATGCCACGAACTGGAGGTGTTAGTCTCCGATGGCGAAATGCAGGAAATGTTGATGTTCGGGTGCGATCGGCACATGGAGATAAGCATTCTTGATGTCGATCGATGCTAGGAAGTCTCCTTGTGACATTGAGGCGATGACCGAGTGGAGAGATTCCATCCGAAACCGTCTGGTTCTCACATGTCTGTTGAGCAGCTTGATGTCCAGAACGGGATGGAATGACCCGTCCTTTTTTGGCACCACGAACAAGTTGGAGTAAAATCCGCGACCACGTTCCTGAAGGGGAACGGGAATCACAACTCCTTCCATCTTTAGAGCGTCCAGTGCCTGAAAAAGTGTGTCGGCCTGTGCGGGGGGCGGAGAGGTTCTGAAGAAACGAGCTGTAGGTCGGGAGCTGAACTCTATCCTGTAACCATGATACAGAATGTCTCTCACCCATCGGTCTTGAACATGTGGCCACCAGGCGTCGCCAAAGCGGGAGAGCCCGCCACCGACCGAGGATGTGGCTAGGGGAGGCCGAGAGTCATGAGGAGGCCGTGCCTCCTGCGGCCTTTTGGGGGCGTGACTTGGACCGCCACGCATAGGAGTTCCTCTGGCCTTTCTCCGGCCTGTTGGACGAAGAGAATTGGGGCTTGGCGGAGGGACGAAAGGACCGAAACCTCGATTGGATTTTTCTCTGCTGAGGTCTCTTAGGTTTGGACTGGGGTAAGGACGAGTCCTTTCCCTTGGATTCCTTAATAATCTCATCCAATCGTTCGCCAAATAAACGGTCGCCAGAAAAAGGCAAACCAGTTAAGAACCTTTTGGAAGCCGAGTCTGCTTTCCATTCGCGCAGCCACATGGCCCTGCGGACTGCCACGGAGTTAGCAGATGCTACAGCCGTACGGCTAGTGGAATTCAGGACGGCGTTCATGGCGTAGGACGAAAAGGCTGATGCCTGAGAGGTCAAAGAAGAAACATGCGGAGCAGAATTCCGTGTGACAGCATTAATCTCAGGTCAGACAAGCAGAGATTGCATGGAGAGCCCACACAGCCGCAAAGGCCGGGGCGAAAGACGCGCCCGTGGCCTCATAGATGGACTTTACCAAGAGCGCTGTCTGTCAGTGGCATCCTTCAGGGATGAGCCATCGGCAACAGACAACAGACCTAGCAGCCAATCTGGAGACTGGCGGATCCACCTTGGGAGAGTGTGCCCAGCCCTTAACGACTTCAGATGGAAAGGGATAACGCGTGTCAGTGTGCCGTTTAGCAAAGAGCTTGTCCGGGACCGCTCTGGGCTTCTGGACAGCATCCCTGAAGTTAGAGTGATCAAAAAACGTATTGCGAGTACGTTTGGGGAACCGAAATTGGTGTTTCTCCTGCTGAGAAGCCGACTCTTCTACAGGAGGAGGCGGGGGTGAGAGATCCAACACCTGGTTGATGGACGAGATAAGATCATTTACTAAGGCGTCCCCCTCAGGTGTATCAAGGTTAAGGGCGAAGTCAGGGTCAGAGCCCTGAGCTCCCACGTCCGCCTCGTCTTCCTGAGAGTCCTCAAGCTGGGATCCCGAGCAGCATGAGGAGGCCGGGGAAGAGTCCCAGCGAGGCTGCTTAGCCGGTCTGGGACTGCGGTCCGGGCAGGAGTCCTCCACCTGAGACCTAGGGGCTAACCTGGGAGCGCGCTGCGGCGCGGACCGAGAGGGGCCTGGAGGAAACAAGCTAACCGGGGCCGGGGCCTGTGAAGGGCCCGGTCTGGGCTGCAATGCCTCAAGGAGATTAGATGACCATTTGTCCATAGACTGTGCAATGGATTGAGAAAGTGACAGAGTTTCTCAGCGAAAGAGGCCAACACTGGTGACTGTCCCTGCAGCCTGCTCAGGGGGAGCAGGGGGATCTACATGAGCCGAGGGGCCCACAAGTGCCCGAGGCTCCGGCTGAGCAAGAGTGGAGGGAGTCGAGCATTGCTCACAGTGAGGGTAGGTGGAACCCGCAGGCAACATAGCCCCACAAGAGGTACAGGCCGCGAAAAAAACCTGTCCCTTAGTAGCTTTGCTCCTTGTGGACGACATGCTGTTGTCTCCTAGGAGAGTGACCACTGAGGGTATATGGGAAAAGGGTATACAGCCTGACCGAACAGATACACATTATATCTATCTCTATCTCTATCTCTAATTTTTATTTATTTATTGTATATCTATTCCGGCACCCTAGGGGGACCAGCACCGGGTGACCGGTGTGGCTTACCGACCGCTAACGAGCGGAGTGTGTCCTCCAGATTCACTGTCGTGGATCCCCCGGAGCTGCAGAGCTGTGTCACTGAGAAGCATCCACCGGCAGAATGCCAAAAAATGGCCGCCGGAGCTCTCAGGGGAGGAGTGGGGCCGAAGGCGGCGCCAGCAAAGAGCGGGAATCTGGGGTCCCCACAGTGGTCAATGAGGGGGGAGGGAGACATCCGACGTCATGTCGGTAATCCCGCCCTTACCCCTGACAGGCAGGCCCAGGGGCGGGATTATCGCGACTAGGCCGCGGCGAAGCCGGGGACTAAATTTGAGGCCGCGCCCGACAAGCAGGCACGGTCGGCGCGGAAGTCCGCCGGGCTCCTCAGTTTTACAACTACCGCGGCTTCCGGGAAGAAGGTGCGCTCCCTGTACAGTCCCCCCATGGGGACACAGAGTACCTTCAAGTTGCAGGGCCCGGTCCCTGGGGTTGAAGAGGCTCCGGTCCGGCAGGTTCCACCAGGGGCTGCGGATGGAGCACGGTCCCAGCAAATGGATGACCGCTCAGGATCCCACTTCTCCCAGAGCCGCATAAGGGATGGTGAAGAAGACGGCATGTGTCTCCAGCCTCCGTACCCGCCATGGGTACCTCAACCTTAACAACACCGCCGACATAGTGGGGTGAGAAGGGAACATGCCGGGGGCCCCATCGGGGTCCTCTTTTCTTCCATCCGACATAACTATGTATGAGAATGCATGAGTGGATGTGTGCCTCCTTCCACACAAAGCATAAAACTGAGGAGCCCGTGGTCCACGGGAGGGTGTATAGGCAGAGGGGAGGGGTTACACTTTTTAAAGTGTAATACTTTGTGTGGCCTCCAGAGGCAGAAGCTATACACCCAATTGTCTGGGTCTCCCAATGGAGCGACAAAGAAATAGTGATTATGAAATCAAGTATTTTTAAAACAAAATTAAAAATCACCACTTTAGTTTTTATTTAATTCTAGTTTTACTGAAGGCACTGGTGGCCATGCTGGATTTGCTGTGTGTGTAACAACAGTTACTCACTCCTTTATGGCAGCCCCTGTGCATAGAGAACGGTGGTCGGGATCCGACCCCATTTAGTAATGTTAGAGTAGGCGTCTGCTGTGACCTGGACGTGCCCCCTGGGCTGTCCAGGTCACAGCAGAGGGAGGAGATCAGCACCATCTTTCTGCAGCTCACAGCGTATGCCGTTTGCTCCACTTTACCCCTATCAACCGCCGGGATGTGTGAGTACAGGCCTCCTACCCTCTCCTCCTCCCGCCGTTACAGTCTCCAATGACACTCCCTCCGCTCTATCCAGCCCCCGCTCTGCCCCCCCCGCCGCCGCTGCGTGTTTGTGTGCCTCTGCATGTGAGTACTGGCGCCCCTCCCCTCGCCACCACTGCTGCTGCTACCGTCTCCAATAACACCCCCGGTCTCACCCCCCCTCCTTTCCGCCTGCCGCCTGTCGGCCTGTGTGTGTACCGGTGATACTGTCTGCTGAGCTGTGTATCTAATCCTGTCCTGTGTGATACTCCTCCTGTCCTTGGTGACACTTTTCTGGTCACCAACATAATGGCTCTGCACTGTGTCCCTAAATTTCATTCCCTGTTATCCTTTGGAAACACCCAGATTTGGAGGGGGAGGTGGTCACACACACACACACACACACACACACACTTTACTGCAGCTGTAATTCAGGCTATTTCTACAGTGGGATTTCTGTAGCTGCTCCCCCTAGCGTTTAAAAAAAAAAGTTTCCTATTTTCCACTGTTATACATATTTTGCTCAATTAAAAACAATATTTAAACAAAACATTAAAACATTAATACTTTACATTTTTTCAGTTATTAACATTTTTTTTGTTATTTTGACGACACCTTCCCTTCAAGGATGTAGGAAAGCCTGTAACAGCCAGCATGGCATGACGAGCAGACATTGTAACAAGTCCACATTATTTGCCTAGATGGTCACTCCGTGTAAATAGTGCAGCTGTCAAACAGCAATTTTTAAAGACAGAGTAATGCACTAATCTGTAAAGATGACGTTTGCGTCACATTGTGAAATGGTTATTACTTTGAAAGTAAGCTTTTTATAAAGGGTTCCTTTAACTAGAATCAAAGGGTTTGTACTTGGATGTTTTAATCAATAGTTATGTGGGACCATCTTTAAACACCTTTCTCTAGTAGTCCCTTGGACAATGAATGGCGTGTGGGGGTCAGGCATGCACACTTCCACTCCATTCAAGACAGGACTCTGCAAAGTCCACTCCTCGGGATCCAGAGCCTTAGGCCGCTTTCACACTTGCGTCGCTTTGCATCAGTTGCAATCAGTCGCCTGGAGGAAATACGTTCTCCTGCAAAATATTTTGCAGGATTCCGTTTTTTCCCCATAGACTTGTATGGATGACGGATAGCGACTGATGGCCCTGCATTGCATCCACTGCGCGACGGCTCAGTCGTGGAATGAATGACCATTGGGCGGCAGCAACGCAGCTTGTAACGTTTTTCGGAGCATCAAAAAAAAAAAATAAATAAAAAAATGCAATGTGCAAGATTCTGTCGGCGTCCATCGTTTTTTATAATGGAAGCCTATAGGAGCGGAATCTATTGGAATGAGTCACCGGACGGATTCCTGTGACGGATCCGTCATTTACTAACTAAGCATGCTCCGATGAGTAAATTCCAGAAAAAAAAAAAAAAGAAAAAAAAAAAAAAAAAAAAAAAAAAAGACAAAACACTGCAACGGATCAGTTTTTTTGCAGCATCAGTCGCGGCACTATCTGAACACATCCGTTGCATCAGTCAGACAATGGATTGCAACTGATGCAAAACGACGCAAGTGTGAAAGCAGCCTTAAGGCCGCTTTACACGCTGCGACATCGCTAGCCGATGCTAGCGATATCACCCGCCCCCATCGTACGGCCGATATGTAGTGATCGCTGCAGTAGCGAACATTATCGAGATGGCAGCATCACACGCACATACCTGCTCTGCGACGTCGCTGTGACCGGCGAACCGCCTCCTTTCTAAGGGGGCGGTTCGTTCAGCGTCACAACGATGTCACTAGGCGGCCGCCCAATCAAAGCGGAGGGGCGGAGATGAGCGGGACGAACATCCCACCCACCTCCTTCCTTCCTCATTGCTGGCTGGACGCAGGTAAGGTGAGGTTCCTCGTTCCTGCGGTGTCACACGGAGCAATGTGAGCTGCCGCAGAAACGAGGAACAACATAGTTACTGCAGTAGCAACGATATTTGGGAAGAGGGGGGCATGTCACCGATTAGCAATTTTGAACGTTTTTTGCAACGATTCAAAATCGCTAATAGGTGTCACACGCAACGACATCGCTAACACGGCCGGATGTGCGTCACAAATTCCGTGACCCAAACGAGATCGCTTTAGCGATGTTGTTGCGTGTAAAGCCCACTTTAATCTCAGGATCACTGGGAGACCCGGCAGTCCGACCCCCAGCAATCAGTATGTTATACCTATTCTACCGATGGGAGATACATTTGATTCTGAGCATACACCTTTATCATGAGAATTTAAAGCAGAATTTACAATGTTCCGTAATAAATTAACAGTTTATTATCCAGGGCCATCCAAAAAAAAAAAAAAAAAAACTGTGATAGAGGGAAAGCTGCAGGCTCAAAGTTCTGTGAAACACTCACAAATAACTTTTTTTTTAGGAATACTCATCTCTTGCACTGTACATTTTTGTGGATCATCAGGGGGAAAGTGGCACCAAATTGGTATATTTCCTATAGGACAAGATCATACTGTGCAGGTTTGTAAGGGATTAGGTGTCAGTGATGATGGGAAAATTGCAGAAGTCAGTGTTGGTTTTCCAGTTCCTACATTCCCATAACATTACATAAAAGACAACTATGCATGTCTGCCATCCATTCTTACCATTTTGCGGCTGTTAATTGCATCTCGATTGGTTTGTCACGCTGTAACATCTTCACAAAAATCTGTGGCAAGAGTTCCCCATCGACCAATACTACAAAGACACAACACAAGGGTATTTTTTGAATTTACCAAATGGCTGCAATAAACAAGGGAATTTTGTTTACTTACCGTAAATTCCTTTTCTTCTAGCTCCAATTGGGAGACCCAGACAAATGGGTGTATAGGCTATGCCTCCGGAGGCCGCACAAAGTATTACACTAAAAGTGTAAAGCCCCTCCCCTTCTGCCTATACACCCCCCGTGCTCCCACGGGCTCCTCAGTTTTGGTGCAAAAGCAAGAAGGAGGAAAAAATTATAAACTGGTTTAAAGTAAATTCAATCCGAAGGAATATCGGAGAACTGAAACCATTCAACATGAACAACATGTGTACACAAAAAACAGGGGCGGGTGCTGGGTCTCCCAATTGGAGCTAGAAGAAAAGGAATTTACGGTAAGTAAACAAAATTCCCTTCTTCTTTGTCGCTCCATTGGGAGACCCAGACAAATGGGACGTCCAAAAGCAGTCCCTGGGTTGGTAAAATAATACCTCGTAATAGAGCCGTAAAACGGCCCCTTCCTACAGGTGGGCAACCGCCGCCTGAAGGACTCGTCTACCTAGGCTGGCATCCGCCGAAGCATAGGTATGCACCTGATAGTGTTTCGTGAAAGTGTGCAGGCTCGACCAGGAAGCCGCCTGACACACCTGCTGAGCCGTAGCCTGGTGCCTCAAAGCCCAGGACGCACCCACGGCTCTGGTAGAATGGGCCTTCAGCCCTGAGGGAACCGGAAGCCCAGCAGAACGGTAAGCTTCGAGAATTGGTTCCTTGATCCACCGAGCCAGGGTTGATTTGGAAGCCTGTGACCCTTTACGCTGGCCAGCGACAAGGACAAAGAGTGCATCCGAGCGGCGCAGGGGCGCCGTACGAGAAATGTAGAGTCTGAGTGCTCTCACCAGATCTAACAAGTGCAAATCCTTTTCACATTGGTGAACTGGATGAGGACAAAAAGAGGGTAAGGAGATATCCTTATTGAGATGAAAGGGGGATACCACCTTAGGGAGAAATTCCGGAACCGGACGCAGAACCACCTTGTCCTGGTGAAACACCAGGAAAGGGGCTTTGCACGACAACGCTGCTAGCTCAGACACTCTCCGAAGTGAAGTGACTGCTACTAGGAAAACCACTTTCTGCGAAAGGCGTGAGAGAGAAATATCCCTCATTGGCTCGAATGGTGGTTTCTGAAGAACCATCAGCACCCTGTTCAGATCCCAGGGTTCTAACGGACGCTTGTAAGGAGGGACGATGTGACAAACCCCCTGCAGGAACGTGCGTACCTGTGGAAGCCTGGCTAGGCGCTTCTGGAAAAACACAGAGAGCGCTGAGACTTGTCCCTTAAGGGAGCCGAGCGACAAACCCTTTTCCAGTCCAGATTGAAGGAAGGACAGAAAAGTGGGCAAGGCAAATGGCCAGGGAGAAAAACCCTGAGCAGAGCACCACGACAGGAAAATTTTCCACGTCCTGTGGTAGATCTTGGCGGACGTTGGTTTCCTAGCCTGTCTTATAGTGGCAATGACCTCTTGAGATAATCCTGAAGACGCTAGGATCCAGGACTCAATGGCCACACAGTCAGGTTGAGGGCCGCAGAATTCAGATGGAAAAACGGCCCTTGAGACAGCAAGTCTGGTCGGTCTGGTAGTGCCCACGGTTGGCCGACCGTGAGATGCCACAGATCCGGGTACCACGACCTCCTCGGCCAGTCTGGAGCGACGAGGATGACGCGGTGGCAGTCGGCCCTGATCTTGCGTAACACTCTGGGCAACAGTGCCAGCGGAGGAAACACATAAGGGAGCTGAAACTGCGAACAATCCTGAACTAAGGCGTCTGCCGCCAGAGCTCTGGGATCTTGAGACCGTGCCATGAACGTCGGTACCTTGTTGTTGTGCCGGGACGCCATTAGGTCGACGTCCGGCATGCCCCAACGGCAACATATCTCCTGAAACACGTCCGGGTGAAGGGACCATTCCCCTGCGTCCATGCCCTGGCGACTGAGAAAGTCTGCTTCCCAGTTTTCTACGCCCGGGATGTGAACTGCGGATATGGTGGAGGCTGTGGCTTCTACCCACAGTAGAATCCGCCGGACTTCCTGGAAGGCTTGGCGACTGCGTGTCCCGCCTTGGTGGTTGATGTATGCCACCGCTGTGGAGTTGTCCGACTGAATTCGGATCTGCTTGCCTTCCAGCCACTGCTGGAACGCTTTTAGGGCCAGATACACTGCCCTGATCTCCAGAACATTGATCTGAAGCGAGGACTCTTGCCGAGTCCACGTACCCTGAGCCCTGTGGTGGAGAAAAACTGCTCCCCACCCTGACAGACTCGCGTCCGTTGTGACCACCGCCCAGGATGGGGGTAGGAAGGATTTCCCCTTCGATAAAGAAGTGGGAAGAAGCCACCACCGAAGGGAAGCTTTGGTTGCCTGAGAGAGGGAGACGTTCCTGTCGAGGGACGTCGGTTTCCTGTCCCATTTGCGTAGGATGTCCCATTGAAGAGGACGCAGGTGAAACTGCGCGAAAGGGACTGCCTCCATTGCTGCCACCATCTTCCCCAGGAAGTGCATGAGGCGCCTCAAGGGGTGTGACTGACCTTGAAGGAGAGATTGCACCCCCGTCTGTAGTGAACGCTGCTTGTTCAGCGGAAGCTTCACTATCGCTGAGAGGGTATGAAACTCCATGCCAAGATATGTCAGCGATTGGGCCGGTGTCAGATTTGACTTTGGAAAATTGATGATCCACCCGAAACTCTGGAGAGTCTCCAGAGTAGCGTCGAGGCTGTGCTGGCATGCCTCTTGGGAGGGAGCCTTGACCAGCAGATCGTCTAAGTAAGGGATCACCGAGTGACCCTGGCAGTGGAGGACCGCGACTACTGTAGCCATGACCTTGGTGAAAACCCGGGGGGCTGTCGCCAGGCCGAACGGCAGTGCCACGAACTGGAGATGTTCGTCTCCTATGGCGAAGCGCAGGAAGCGCTGATGCTCTGGAGCAATCAAAACGTGAAGATAAGCATCTTTGATATCGATCGATCGATGCAAGGAAATCTCCTTGGGACATTGAGGCGATGACGGAGCGGAGGGATTCCATCCGGAACCGCCTGGTCTTTACGTGTTTGTTGAGCAGTTTTAGGTCCAGGACAGGACGGAAAGACCCGTCCTTCTTTGGAACCACAAACAGGTTGGAGTAAAAACCGTGACCCTGTTGCTGAAGAGGCACAGGGATCACCACTCCTTCTACCTTCAGAGTGTCCAACGCCTGCAGAAGAGCATCGGCTCGCTCGGGAGGCGGAGATGTTCTGAAGAATCGAGTCGGAGGACGAGAGCTGAACTCTATCCTGTAACCGTGAGACAGAATGTCTCTCACCCATCGGTCTTTTACCTGTGGCAGCCAGGTGTCGCAAAAGCGGGAGAGCCTGCCACCGACCGAGGATGCGGTGTGAGGAGGCCGAAAGTCATGAGGAAGCCGCCTTGGTAGCGGCACCTCCGGCGGTCTTTTTAGGGCGTGACTTAGACCGCCATGAATCGGAGTTCCTCTGATCCTTCTGAGGCCCTTTGGACGAGGAGAATTGGGCTCTGCCCGTACCCCGAAAGGACCGAAACCACGACTGTCCCCTCCTCTGTTGGGGTAATTTTGGTTTGGCCTGGGGTAAGGAAGTTTCCTTTCCCTTGGATTGTTTTATGATTTCATCCAATCTCTCACCAAACAAACGGTCGCCAGAAAATGGCAAACCGATTAAGCACTTTTTGGCAATCGAATCTGCCTTCCATTCCCGTAGCCACAAGGCCCTGCGTAATGCCACCGAATTGTCGGCTGCAACCGCCGTACGGCTCGCAGAGTCCAGGATAGCATTAATAGCGTAGGACGCAAATGCCGACGTTTGAGAGGTTATGGAAGCCACTTGCGGCGCAGACGTACGTGTGAGTGCGTCAATTTGGGCTTGACCCGCTGAGATAGCTTGGAGTGCCCATGCTGCGAATGCTGGAGCGAAAGACGCGCCGATAGCTTCATAGATGGATTTCAACCAGAGCTCCATCTGTCTGGCAGTGGCATCCTTGAGTGAAGCCCCATCTTCAACTGCAACTATGGATCTAGCCGCCAGTCTGGAGATTGGAGGATCCACCTTGGGACACAGTCCAGCCCTTGACCACGTCAGGGGGGAAGGGATAACGTGTATCCTTAAGGCGCTTGGAAAAACGCTTATCTGGACAAACTCGGTGTTTCTGGACTGCGTCTCTGAAGTCGGAGTGATCCAGAAACATACTCGCTGTACGCTTGGGGAACCTGAAACGGAACTTCTCCTGCTGAGAAGCTGACTCCTCTGCTGGAGGAGCTGAGGGAGAAATATCCAACATCTTATTTATGGACGCAATAAGATCATTCACTATGGCGTCCCCATCAGGAGTATCAAGGTTGAGAGCGGCCTCAGGATCAGAATCCTGATAAGCTACCTCCGCTTCATCATACAGAGAGTCATCCCTCTGAGACCCTGAACAATGTGATGAGGTCGAGGGGATTTCCAAGCGAGCTCGCTTAGGCGGTCTGGGACTGCGGTCCGTGTCAGAGACCTCACCCTGGGATCTATGAGACACCCCGGGGAGACATTGTTGTTCCAACTGAGGGGGACTAGGGGGCAGTGATTCCACAGTGAACCATGGTCTGAGATACCGGTCTGGACTGCAAAGCTTCTAGTATTTTAGCCATAGTCTCAGAAAGTCTGTCAGTAAAAACTGCAAACTCCGTCCCTGTCACCTGGACAGTGTTAGCTGGTTGTTCCCCCTGTGCCTCCCTTAGCAGAGGCTCCGGCTGAGTAAGTGCCACAGGGGCCGAACAGTGCATACAATGAGGGTCAGTAGAACCTGCCGGTAGCGAGGTTGTACATGCGGCGCAGGCAGCATAGTAAGCCTGTGTTTTGGCACCCCTGCTTCTTGTGGGCGCCATATTGTTGTCTCCTTTGAGCAACACAACAGGGTATATAGCCAGAAATCAACTGTGCACCATACAGTGTAAAGTATAGCCTGTAAACATATAAACTATAATCACACTTCTGCACAAGTGGGGCCAGCACCTCAGGTGCTGCTTACCGCCCGCTTAAAGCGGTTGTGTGGCCACCAGAATCCCTGCCTGGGTCCCCCAGAGTTTGTCTCCCCTCTGCAGCGTCCTAGGAGCTGACAGGAATGGCTGCCGGCGTCCTGAGGATAGGAGGGAGCCGTGGGCGTGACCCAGAAAGTGCGGGAGCTGGTGCCTCACTGTGCACAGTGAGGGGGGTGGAGTATGCAAAACATGCTCCAGCCCTCAGTGCTGCCGTGATGTACAGCGTCCTGCCCTTCCCCTGACTGGCAGGGCTGGGGGCGGGAAGAGAAAGAGACTAGGCCCAAAAGCCGGGGACTCGAGTTATAAGCGCGGCCGCCGTAAAAGCGCGGCCGGCGCAGAGTCCCCGGCGCACTAACAGTCCCAGCCGCGCCTCAGTAAAAACAATGGCAGCGGCGGTCAGCGCGGTAGTCCCCATACACAAAACACACTCAGCGACGCTGCAGTGTATAATGGCACAAACGCGGTCAGCGCCGCGGTCCCCGGTGCACTAGCACACCCAGCAATGCTGGAGTGTTGCTGTGCGCGGTCCCCACGGGGACACAGAGTACCTTAAAGTAGCAGGGCCATGTCCCTGAACGATACCCGGCTCCTATCCAGCAGGCTCCTCAGGAGTTTGTGGATGAAGCACGGTCTCAGTGCCTGGAGACCGATAGGGCTCTGGGTGAAGTGGGATCCTAAGGGGGATGGGGAAGGAAAACAGCATGTGGGCTCCAGCCTCCGTACCCGCAATGGATACCTCAACCTTAACACCACCGCCGACAAGAGTGGGGTGAGAAGGGAGCATGCTGGGGGCCCTATATGGGCCCACTTTTCTTCCATCCGACAAAGTCAGCAGCTGCTGCTGACCAATCTGTGGAGCTGTGCGTGCATGTCTGCCTCCTTCGCACAAAGCAAAAAAACTGAGGAGCCCGTGGGAGCACGGGGGGTGTATAGGCAGAAGGGGAGGGGCTTTACACTTTTAGTGTAATACTTTGTGCGGCCTCCGGAGGCATAGCCTATACACCCATTTGTCTGGGTCTCCCAATGGAGCGACAAAGAAATAAAGAATGAAATTTAAAAAAAAAAAAAAAAAAAAAAGGGGGTCTGAACCTGTACCCACTGTATGTGGCCTTTCAGCATGCCACTGGCTAAGGCCACACATCAACACCCTGTGATCGCATTGTGGGGATTGCTGATGTGCGCATGTACTGGCAATGGAGTCATTTAAACACCTTTGTCAGTGATTGACAGCGGCATTTAAATTGTTGACCAGCAGCATTTGGAGAGAGATCCGGTCACTGCTATGACAGGCAGATGCCGGCTATGTGACACTGGAAGGTGTAGTGCGGGCTCAGCTCCTGAGCCTGCTCCATAGAAGGGTACAAGAAGTAGGCTGTACTATTATGTCCTGGGTTGGGAAACTGTTAAATGCAATATACGGTATTTTTTTTCCCGCTGCCACATGCAAGAAATACTCTGCCTAAATAGTAAGGGGTCAGCTTAAAAGGTCTTCATCACTTGTCCAGAAATTTGGTACTTTTGATACAGAACACAATTATTGTCTAAGAAATCAACATTAGATTCTATTGGCACTGTGTCAATCAGCTACTTGAGAGGGGCCATGGCAATTGAACACATGTGGCCTCTTCATAGCTTATGTTGCTTGCACAGCACTTTCCATAGTGGTTGTGCTGGGGACTGCACCATTATCCCGTTCACTTCAACGATTATGAGAGATATTTCCACATCCAGTAACGCACAAAAATAACATTAGGATCAAGATATTTAGAGAAATGAGAATGCTATGGAAAGAAAGTAAAAGATGGCTTTGTTGTATGCAATTACACAACCACTTACCATTTACAAGGGTCATTGATACCTGTGGATTGTCAAATGCTAAAACCGAAAAGCACTTTAATGCTTGCATGCGTACCTAAGGGGAAAAAAAAACACAAGTTGTTAAAATTTAAGATTTAGAGGTAAAGAAAAAAAAATTATTTTTTTCAACAGGAAAATTCTCTTATTGAATATATACATCCTGACGAAGCTGAATAAGCAACAAAACGTGTGTCGAGGTGACCTTTGCATGTCTCATCAACCTGTTGCGTGGCAAGTGTACTGTTCACTATACATATTCTTGCTTTACATGGCTTTAAATATTGCTCTACTACAGGGATCTATGCCATCTGGATTTTGGGAGCTGCTCTTGCAGTAGGGATTTTTTGATACTTCTATTGCTCCATCATTCTTTATATTATATACAGTGCCTTGCAAAAGTAAAAGGGCATGAATAATATTGCATGCCCCAATTTTCAGTTTATTATTTTTTTACAAAAGCTCAAAACAAGCAATAAATTTTGTTCAACTTCACAATTGTGTCCCACTTGTTGTTGATCCTTCACCATAACATTAACATTTTTATCTTTGTTTGAAGCCTGAAATGTGGGAAAAGGTTGAAAAATTCAAAGGGGCCGAACACTTTCGCAAGGCACTGTACATTTATTGTCCTATAGTCCTGAATTGTATTCTATTCTACTATATGATATGTGGATGTTCCCGGTTTATTATAATAGTGGTGTATCTAACATACTATTCAGATTCATCTCTGGTGGCCAAATTTTCCCTTCAGTTTTTGTAACTGGATATTCCAAATCCTACTTTGCTAAGGCCTGTATTGGCCGAGTGTTTTTTATCATCTATTATGTACATTTAGTTACTTTCTTCTAAAGTTTTTCAGCTTTAATAAAGATACATTACATATAATATAGAGCTTTTTTAGTCTGTGAAGGTTTATACCTTATTGGCTACTTCATTCTCTTAGAAACCTTAGTGGATAAGTTTCTATGGGTTTAAATTGGAGTGTCTAGTCTAGAATGAAAGAACTGAGGCGGATGAGAGAACAGTTTTGCCGTCTATTTTATCTTGTGTGTTAGACAATGAGCTGGGATTTGGTACACAGACTAAATATTAAAGTGCACCAATCACCATATATAAACTAAAGCCAGTGCTATACTGGCGCTATCATGCGGATTCTCTACATACCTTTAGTTGTGAGATCGGATGTAGAGATTTTGTAATAAAAAGCAAGTAAAGTTTGTGAGATGCACTATAAGGCTGCTTTCATACTACGTTTTTTTTTTTTTTTTTTAACATGCGTCATTAACGTTTTTTAACGCAAAAATGGATCCAGTGCAAATGAGTTTTCATTTCAATGTATTTGCAATGGACTCGCGTCAATATGCGTTCACCTGCGTTTGCGTGCGTTAGGGCTGCTTCTCACTTGCGAGTTTCTCGCAGTAGAGCAATGCGAGAAAATCTCACATTTGAATCGGACACGTTAGTGAATGATTCAGGATGCATGCTGCGATTTTTTTTCTCAGTCCAAATAGGACTGAGGGGGAAAAAAAAAAAAAAAAAAAAAAAAAAAAAAAAAAAAAAAAAAAAAATCGGATGTCACGGGACGGCACTCACACCATCCTAGTGACATCTGATTTTCTAAATACATTTCTCGCATGTTTCCTAAAACACTGGAAACGAGTGATGTGTCACAATGTCTGTTAATCTCTATTCTCTGTCAGTCGGTCTCTCCCTCTCGGTCTCTATTCTCTCTGTCGGTCGGTCACTATCTCTGTCTCTCACTCGCTGTCCATGTCGGTCTATCCCTCTCCCCCCCCCTCTCTCTCATACTCACCGATTCCCGATCACCAGCGTGGCGCTGCACGGCGTTCACACTGCTCCGATGGCTTCTCTTTTGAAAAAGCCGGCCGTTCATTATTCAATCTCATACTCCCTGCTTTACCCGCCCACCGGCACCTATGATTGGTTGCAGTGAGACAGCTGTCACTCAGCCTGGGGGTGTGTCTGACTGCAACCAATCACAGCAGCCGGTGGGTGTGTATGCTGTGCATTAAAATAAATAAAATTTTAAAAAACAGCATGCGGTCCCCCCCCAATTTTAATACCAGCCAGATAAAGCCATACGGCTGAAGGCTGGTATGCTCAGGATGGGGAGCTCCACGTTATGGGGAGCCCCCCAGCCTAACAATATTACTCAGCAGCCGCCCAGAATTGCCGCATTCATTATATGCGACAGTTCTGGGACTGTACCCGGCTCTTCCCGATTTGCCCTGGTGCGTTGGCAATCGGGGTAATAAGGAGTTAATGGCAGCCCATAGCTGCCACTAAATCCTAGATTAATCATTGCAGGCGTCTATGAGACACCCCCAATGATTAACCTGTAAATTAAAGTTAATAAACACACACACACACAAACGAAAAAAAAGAGTTTTGTTACTTACCGTAAATTCTTTTTCTTATAGTTCCGTATTGGGAGACCCAGACCATGGGTGTTTAGCTTCTGCCTCCGGAGGACACACAAAGTACTACACTTAAAAGTGTAGCTCCTGCCTCTGAGCTTATACACCCCCTGGTAGCCAGTCCTAGCCAGTTTAGTGCAAAAGCTGAAGGAGAATAGCCACCCACAAGTAGAACCGAGTAAGAACTGGAACAACCGGAGACTCTGTCTACGACAACAGCCGGTGATAACACACGGAACAAGAAAATTGCCAACAGGCAACAGGGAGGGTGCTGTGTCTCCCAATACGGAACTATAAGAAAAAGAATTTACGGTACGTAACAAAATTCTCTTTCTTTATCGTTCCTTTGGGAGACCCAGACCATGTGACGTTCCAAAGCTGTCCCTGGGTGGGAATAAACAGAAAAAACTAAGAAGTAGGCGGAGCCTAACTTCACAAGTGGGCGACAGCCGCCTGAAGGATGAGTCTGCCCAAGCTCGCATCTGCCGAAGCATGAGCATGCACTTTGTAGTGCTTCGAAAAGGTATGCAGGCTAGTCCAAGTGGCAGCCTGACAGACTTGTTGAGCCGTAGCCTGGTGCCTAAAAGCCCAAGAGGCACCGACAGCTCTGGTCGAGTGTGCTCTGATCCCCGGCGGGGGAGGCACCTGAGTACTCTGGTAGGCGTCCGAAATGGTCGATCTAATCCAACGGGCCAAGGTCGGCTTAGAAGCAGAGAGACCCTTGCGCCGCCCTGTGGTTAGCACAAAAAGAGAGGTGCACCGCCTAAGCGCAGCGGTGCGAGACACATAAATCCGGAGAGCATGCACCAGATCTAGAGTATGCAGCGCTTTCTCAAAGCGATGAACAGGGGCCGGATAGAAGGAAGGCAAGGAAATATCCTGATTAAGGTGGAAGGGAGAGACCACCTTAGGAAGAAAGTCCGGGGTCGGACGGAGAACCACCTTGCCTTGGTGAAAAACCAAAAAAGGTGACTCCGAGGAGAGTGCAGCGAAATCAGAGACTCTCCTGAGAGAAGTTACGGCAACTAGAAAGGCCACCTTTTGAGAAAGACGATACAAAGAAACCTCCCTAAGGGGCTCGAAAGGGGGTTTCTGCAATACCGTGAGGACCAAGTTAAGGTCCCAGGGATCCAAGGGCCGCCGATAAGGCGGAATGATGTGAGACGCACCTTACATGAAGGTGCGGAGCTGAGCCAGCCGGGCGAGACGCCGCTGGAACAGCACTGAGAGCTGAGACTTGTCCCTTGAGAGAGTTGAGGAACAGTCCTAGCTGCAGACCGGACTGTAAAAAAGACAGAAGGGTGGGCAACGAGAATGGCCGGAAGAGCGACACCAGGACAGGAAAATTTTCCAAGTCCTGTGATAGATCTTGACGGAGGAAGACTTACGGGCCCGAGTCATAGTGGAGATGACTTCAGGAGGAATACCAGAAGCCGTCAAAATCCAGGACTCAAGAGCCACGCCGTCAATTTGAGTGCCGCAGAATTCGGGCGGAAAAACGGACCTTACGAGAGCAGGTTTGGACGGTCCGGAAGATGCCACGGCATCTCCACGGACAGTTGGAGCAGGTCCGGATACCAAGCTCGCCTGGGCCAGTCCGGTGCAATGAGGATGACTCGACGGCCCTCCATTCTGATCTTGCGCAGGACTCTGGGCAAGAGAGCTAGAGGGGGAAACACGTAGGACAGACGAAACTGGGACCAGTCTTGAACCAGAGCGTCCGCGGCAAAGGCCTGAGGATCGTGGGAGCAAGCCACATAAACCGGAACCTTGTTGTGACGGGATGCCATTAGGTCCACGTCCGGAGTGCCCCACTTTCAGTCAATCTGCCGCAACACTGCCGGGTGCAGGGACCACTCGCCACCGTCTACGGATTGACGGCTGAGATAATCTGCCTCCCAGTTTTCTACGCCAGGGATGTGGACTGCGGATATGGTGGACTTGGGAGTCCTCCGCCCATTGAAGAATGAGTTTGACCTCCAACATTGCCAGGCGGCTGCGTGTCCCGCCTTGGTGATTGATGTAGGCAACCGCTGTCGCGTTGTCTGACTGGACTCGAATGTGCCTGCCCGCCAACAGGTGGTGAAAGGCTAGGAGAGCTAGAAGCACAGCTCTCGTTTCCAGCACATTGATTGAAAGGGCTGACTCGGACGGAGTCCAAGTGCCCTGTGCTCTGTGGTCGAGATGTACCGCTCCCCAGCCGGATAGGCTGGCATCCGTGTTGAGAATCACCCAGGACGGAGTCAGGAAGGAGCGCCCTTGGGACAGGGAGAGGGGTCGAAGCCACCACTGAAGAGAGCTCCTGGTCCGTGGCGACAGAGCCACTAACCTCTGTAAGGAGGAAGGCCGCTTGTCCCAACAGCGGAGAATGTCCAGCTGCAGAGGACGCAGATGGAACTGGGCAAAGGGAACCGCCTCCATGGAGGCTACCATTTGACCCAGCACCTACATCAGGCGCCTGAGGGAATAACGGCGGGGCCTCAGGAGAGAGCGCACTGCTAGCCGGAGAGACTGCTGTTTGATTAAGGGCAACTTCACAAGTGCCGGCAAAGTCTCGAACTGCATCCCTAGGTACGTGAGACTCTGGGTCGGAGTCAGAGTGGATTTGGGAAGATTGACAATCCACCCGAATTGGGCTAGGGTGGCGAGAGTGAGCGAAACACTCCGCTGACAGTCTGCGCTGGATGGACCCTTGACCAGAAGGTTGTCCAGATAAGGAAGCACTGCTAACCCCTGGAGGTGCAGGACCGCAATCACTGCCGCCATGACCTTGGTGAATACCCGAGGGGCCGTGGCTAACCCGAAGGGGAGAGCCACGAATTGGAAATGATCCTCTATCGCAAAACGTAACCAACGCTGATGTGACACTGCGATTGGCACATGTAGATGGGCATCTCTGATGTCGATGGACGCCAGGAACTCCCCTTGGGTCATAGAGGCAATGACTGATCGCAGAGACTCCATGCGAAAATGCCGCACCCGGACATGCTTGTTGAGAAGCTTGAGATCCAGGATGGGCTGGAAGGTACTGTCCTTTTTTGGAACTAGGAAGAGATTTGAGTAAAAACCTCTGAACCGTTCCTGAGCGGGAACTGGGACAATCACTCCGTTTGCCTGCAAGGACGCCACGGCCTGCGAGAAGGCGGCGGCCTTGGAGCAGGGGGGAGTTGAGAGAAAAAAATCTGTTTGAAGGGCTGGAAGAGAATTCTATCCTGTAGCCGTGAGATATGATGTCTCTCACCCACTGATCGGAGACTTGCTTTAACCAAGCGTCGCCAAAGTGGGAGAGCCTGCCACCGACTAAGGACGTGGCTGGAGCGGGCCGAGAGTCATGAGGAAGCTGCCTTAGTGGCAGAACCTCCTGCGGTCTTCTGCGGACGCGCTTTTGGGCGCCAGTTGGATTTCTGATCCTTGGCTGAGTTAGCGGACGAGGCGGAAGGCTTAGAGGATGACCAGTTGGAGGAACGAAAGGAACAAAACCTCGATTGATTCCTACCCTGGGCGGGTTTCCTGGTCTTGGTTTGTGGCATGGAAGTACTCTTCCCGCCAGTAGCTTCTTTAATGATTTCATCCAGCTGTTCACCAAACAGCCGTGAACCAGCAAAAGGGAGCCCAGCAAGAAACTTCTTGGAAGCATCTGCCTTCCACTCTCGAAGCCACAAATCCTGCGGATAAGAGAATTAGCTGAAGCCACCGCAGTGCGGTGAGCAGCCTCTAGCATGGCAGACATGGCATAAGATGAAAAAGCTGAAGCCTGAGCAGTTAAGGTAACCATCTCAGGCATAGATTCCTTGGTGAGGGAATGCATCTCCTCTAGAGAAGCAGAGATGGCTTTGAGAGCCCACACTGCTGCAAAAGACGGGGAAAACGCGGCCCCCGCAGCTTCATACACAGATTTGGCCAGAAGGTCAATCTGACGGTCAGTGGAATCCTTAAGTGAGGTGCCGTCAGCCACCGACACAATGGTCCGGGCTGATAGCCTAGACACCGGAGGGTCAACCTTTGGGGAGTGAGACCACTCCTTGACCACCTCAGGTGGAAATGGAAATCGGTCATCAGAACCACGCTTTGGAAAGAGTTTGTCAGGGCAGGCCCTGGGTTTGGTCACAGCGGTCTGAAAACTGGAGTGGTTAAAGAACACACTCTTCACTCTCTTAGGCGAGGTAAACTGATGTTTTTCTGCCAAAGAGAGTTGCTCCTCTGACAGTGGCGGATTGAGATCCAGCACAGAATTAATAGAAGCAATCAAATCACTAAGATCTGAGTCACCCTCAGAGAAATCGATGGGATACATAGCCTCCGAGCCCCCAGTGAGGGCATCCTCCTCATCTTGAGAGTCAGCTCTTGAGGCAGAGCCGTGGGATGGGGAGGGGGAGGAAACCCTGCGCCTTCTCTTAGAAGGACGGGGTCTGGGATCAGATGATGAATCCTCCGTGAGCTCCGATGGACGGAGGTCAGAGGATAGGAGTCCTCTGTCAAGAGTATTAGAGGCACCCATGCATATTCATCAAAGTCCTGGACAAAAGTCCCATGGACTCAGCAAATGAGGATATGGACCTAGAAAAGGACTCTACCCAGGCCGGGGGTTCAGTCACAGGTGCAGCAGCAGCCTGAGAGACCACTGGGGGTGAGACTCCAGGATGTGGCACCGCCAAGTTAGAGCAACCATCACAGTGTGGATAAATGCTCGGCTCAGGCAGCAGGAGCTTACATGCAGTGCATGCAGAATAAAGCTTTGGAGCCTTGCTCCTTGTGTGAGACATGCTGCTGGAGTGGGGGCTTTGCAGAGAATGAACCCCAGGGAGAATATACAGAGGTCCACAACCGGAGACCGGCTGTGGCTTACCAGACCGCTGAGCGCGGTGTTGTGTGCCCTCTAGATCCCGAAGCCCGGTCCCCCAGTCGCAGCACCTCAGCAGAGATGCAGAATGCAGGATGTCCCAGAGCAGAGTGAACTCTGCCTGAGAAATGACTAGGGGGCGTTCCTATGAAAGAGCGGGAACTGGAGGGCTATAGAGACCTGCCGGGAAGGAGGGACACCCCAGCAGTGGGGAGTGTCCCTCCCCTGTGTAGAACGGCCGCCGGGAGGAGCCGAACCTGTCCCTCTGCATGAGTGACATGCGAGGGCAGGAAAATGAAACTAGGCCCCCGGGCCTAAATTTAAGCGGCGAGGCCGACAAGCAGGCACCATCGGCGCAGTTCTCAGGCAAAAGCTAGAGAATACGCCGGAAAAGTTAAAACAATCACATACAGCATACTCCCTTACAATAAAGAACCGGGACCCCCAACATAAACGTCTCAGGTACTTAGCTGCTGAGACGCAGGGCCATGTCCCTGGGGATGAGTGCTCCGGTCCAACAGAATCCTCAAGGGGCTGTGGATGGAGACCGGACTCCTGCCAGGCATGGAGACCGTGTTGGCTCCCACTTCAAGCCAGAGCCCAGAAGGGATGGTGAAGGAGCGCGGCATGTAAGGCTGCAGCCTTGTAAAATCAACCTTAACAACACCGCCGACACAGTGGGGTGAGAAGGGACATGCCGGGGGGGTCCAGAGATGGACCCGCTTTTCTTCAAACTCTTTCCAAAAGTCAAACAAATCAGATGAGAATGCATGTGTGGATGTATGCCTCCTGACACAAAGCAAAAAACTGGCTAGGACTGGCTACCAGGGGGTGTATAGGCTCAGAGGGAGGAGCTACACTTTTAAGTGTAGTACTTTGTGTGTCCTCCGGAGGCAGAAGCTAAACACCCATGGTCTGGGTCTCCCAAAGGAACGATAAAGAAAATCCTTTATTTGAAATAATAAACACTAACAAATACCCTCGTTCACCACTTTATTAAGTACCCAAAAAAAACATCCTTGTCCGACGTAATCCACGGAGGTCCCTCAACGCTCTCCGCTCTGCTACATGAAGGTGACAGGAGCTGCAGAAGACACCACCGCTCCTGTCAGCTCCACGCAGCAACTGAGGTGAGAAGCGCGATCAGGTGATGTCAGTCAGGTAACTCATGGCCACCGCTGGATCCTCCAACAGTGACAGCAAATCGCCCGAGTGACAGCGATGAAGTCACAGGTGAGTTGCGGTCACGGGGGGAGGATACAGCTGGCCGCGGGTAACCTGAGTGACGGCAGCGCTAATCGCGCTGCTCAATTCAGTCACTCAGGGGATTAGCGGTCACCGGTGAGTCGTTCACGGGTGACCGCTAATCAGGACGCGACACAGACAGAGCCGCGGCATGACAATGAAGTCGGGTGAAGTTCACCAGAGTTCATTCTGATCGTGCGGCTCTGTCTGTGTCTGCTGTCATCTGCCATTCAGCTCTGCTACATGGCTGTCTGTGGCTGCTGTCAGCGATCATGTAGCAGAGCTGAATGGCAGATGACAGCTGCTGAGAAAAAAAGGATCACACACGCATTGCACACGCACTGCAATCATTAGAAAAATCTCAGGATCGCAGTGCAGTTGCATTGCACTCTGACCTAACGTGAACTAAAATCAGCAGAGTTTTTTTCAGCCAACTCGGACCGATTTTACTCGCATAGATGTGTTTCCAGCCTTATAGTGAGGATCCAGCGACTTGCAGTTTAACTTTTCAAAAACGCTACTTTTAGCGTTTTTGAGCTGCGTCCAAATACTGCAAATTGCTGGATCCTGACTATACTGCATGCAAACGCAGGTGAACGCTGGCATGCTGATAGACAGGATCCTGCTTGCTCTACTGAGCATGCCCAGAAACCAGCCTGGCGTGATCAGTCTCTCCCTCCCCCTCTCTCTCCCCCCCTCCCTCTCTCCCCCGCCTGAGAGCGGAGGATGCTCGTAACCAAGGTAAATATCAGGTAACCGCGGGCTTAGTTACCCGATGTTTATCTTGGTTACGTGTGCAGGGAGCAGGCAGCCCGGCTCCTAGCAGCTGCAGACGCTTGTAACCAAGGTAAATATCGGGTATCCAAGGAAGTTACCCGATGTTTACCTTGGTTACGAGCCTCGGCAGCTGTCAGATGTCGGCTCCCAGTCTTTCATGTTCAGTTCCCCTCATTCCCGATCACATGACTCCAATGCCCGCCCATAAGCTTAAAGTGACAGGATCCTGCAAAATAACATGCGTTTGCATGCGTTTCTTTGCAAAAACAGGATCCGCTTTTGCAGCAAAAAAACAGTTCATGAGGCATGCTAAAAAAACGTAGTGTGAAAGCAGCTTTACCGGTATGTTATTGGCAGCAGAATATCTAATAGGTGGGCTGGGCTTTGCCATCTATTCCCGCCCCTGTCTGCTGCCTGGCCTCTGTAGATGTTAGACTGTATGGGCTGCATCTCTAACACTCCCTTATCACAGGGTCGGGAACAGCCATGAATGCCATATTTTAAAATGTAATTCCATGAGAGACATACTCACCGGGTGGGGTGGGGGGACACGGCGGTGGTGGAGCGGCTCAGAAGGTCCCAGGAGGCAGGGTAGGCGATGAGGCGGGCACAGAGGAGGGGGTGTCGCGACTCAGTAGGGTCAGTGTGCGGATAGTTTGCGATACTGCTGCAGGCTCGTGGGGTGTCACGGCGGCGGGTGCCATTGATCTGCCGGTGGGCTGCTTTGAATCTCCTGCAGTTGATACGATAGACTTCAAGAAAATGGCCACGGAGTCCTATCTGTGCACGCGCCACAACCGCGGCTATTTTCTTGGAGTCAATCTCGTCAACTGTGGGAGATTCAAAGCAGCCCACAGATTAATGGCGCCCGCCGCCGCAACACCCCACGAGCCCGCAGTTTCGCCGACTCTGTGCCTCCACTGCCACCCCGATAAGTCATATGCTGTTTGTAAGACGCACCCCCATTTATCTCCCAGTTTTGAGGGGGGAAAAAGTGCGTCTTACAAACCGGAAACCAGATGCGGCCATCAAGAGAGCTTCACCTGGCTCGCGACCAATAGGTTCCCAATCCCTGCCCTATCACATGACAAATGACTCAAACCTGGAAGGAGACCATGTAGTCTAGCATCTACAGAGGCCAGGCAGCAGACAGGGGTGGGCATAGATAGCAAAACCCCACCCACATATTAGCTATTCGGCAGCTGCTGCCAATCAAAAAGCTGTATATTTCTGTAACTTGTTTGTATTTCAAAAACTATACATTCAATCTGACAACTAAGGTATGTATAGAATCAGCATGATAGCACCAGTATAGCACTGGCTTTAGGTTATATAGGAAAATCATGGTGATTGTTTCTCTTTAACCCCTTCACGACCATGGACGGAAAGATCCGTCCTTGTGCCCTGTGCCTTAACGACCAAGGACGGATCTTTCCGTCATGACGTAATCGCGGGCACTGTGGTCCCGGTAATAGCAATCGGTGGAATTTTCCACCGTTTTCTAGAAGGAGGGGACCTCTGCTTGACCTCCCGAGGAGTGATTTCTCCACCCCGGACCTACGGTGCCTGTGATTGGCTGATTTGTGACAATGAGCCAATCACAGGCGTTGTAATGTCTCAGCTAATAAAAATAGCTGAAACATTGCAATTCAGCCCTGATCGGTGTTTCTATAACACTGATCATTGGCTGACCTTTAGTTCAACCCCCCCAGCTCTGATTGGAGGGATCGTCCTCGTGATCGAACCCTCCAATCACTGTGAATCGGGGTACTGGTGAACTGGCCGTGACCGCTCACCTCCGGTTCACTTCATCCTTGGATTGAAGCTGCTGAGAGCGATCCTGCTGCCGTGATCCTGCTGCCGTGATCCTCGGTGAGTATTGCCCCCAACCCATCCACTGCTGTTCCCCTCCCCATCGCCGCTGTTCCCCTCCCCATCGCCGCTGTTCCCCTCCCCATCGCCGCTCTGCCCATCGCCGCTCTGCCCATCGCCGCTCTGCCCATCGCCGCTCTGCCCATCGCCGCTCTGCCCATCGCCGCTCTGCCCATCGCCGCTCTGCCCATCGCCGCTCTGCCCATCGCCGCTCCGCTTCACCGCCACCCCCGCACTGCCCGATCGCTGCCTCCGCCACCCCCGCACCGCTTCACCGCCACCCCCGCACTGCCCGATCGCCACCCCCGCACCGCTTCACCGCCACCCCCGCACTGCCCGATCGCCGCCCCACCGCTGCCTCCGCCACCTCCGCACTGCCCGATCGCTGCCTCCGCCACCCCCGCACCGCTTCACCGCTACCCCCGCACTGCCCGATCACCGCCCCACCGCTGCCTCCGCCACCCCCGCACTGCCCGATCGCTGCCTCCGCCACCCCCGCACCGCTTCACCGCTACACCCGCACTGCCCGATCGCCGCCCCACCGCTTCCTCCGCACCATCGCCGCTCTGCCGCTGACCCATCGCCGCCCCGCCGCTGCCTCCGCACCATCGCCGCTCTGCCGCTGACCCATCGCCGCCCCGCCGCTGCCTCCGCACCATCGCCGCTGCTCCGGCCCACTGCTGCCACACGCCGCCCCGCCGCACGATCGCTGCTCCGCCGCTGCCTCCGCTCCGCACGCCCCATCGCTGCTGCCACCGCACCGTCGCTTCCCCGCACGCCCCACCGTACCATCGCTGCCTGTAATCGCAGGCCAGTGTTTGCTTCCCCTCCCCCAGCCATCTCTGCTGCCGATCCACCGCTGCCCCCCTTGCTCCCTCCACCCCCCCCCCAAATCCACCGCTGTCCCCCTTGCTTCCTTCACCCCCCCCCAATCCACCGCTGCCCCCCATGCTCCCTCCACCCCCCCACCCCCCCCAAATCCACCGCTGACCCCATGTCCTGACTCACCATCAGCTGCTTGGACAATGTGCTCCAATCTCTCCTGCTGCTGAGTGAGTATTGATCCTAGCTTCCTCCTTCACCCCCCCTTTCCTCCTTCACCCCCCCTTTCCTCCTTCACCCCCCCTTTCCTCCTTCACCCCCCCTTTCCTCCTTCACCCCCCCTTTCCTCCTTCACCCCCCCCTTTCCTCCTTCACCCCCCCTTTCCTCCTTCACCCCCCCTTTCCTCCTTCACCCCCCTTTCCTCCTTCACCCCCCCCTTTCCTCCTTCACCCCCCCCTTTCCTCCTTCACCCCCCCTTTCCTCCTTCACCCCCCTTTCCTCCTTCACCCCCCCTTTCCTCCTTCACCCCCCCTTTCCTCCTTCACCCCCCCTTTCCTCCTTCACCCCCCCTTTCCTCCTTCACCCCCCCTTTCCTCCTTCACCCCCCCTTTCCTCCTTCACCCCCCCTTTCCTCCTTCACCCCCCCTTTCCTCCTTCACCCCCCCTTTCCTCCTTCACCCCCCCTTTCCTCCTTCACCCCCCCCTTTCCTCCTTCACCCCCCCCTTTCCTCCTTCACCCCCCCTTTCCTCCTTCACCCCCCCCTTTCCTCCTTCACCCCCCCTTTCCTCCTTCACCCCCATCGAATGTGACATACATAAATGTTTTTTTGTTTTTTTATTATTGTAATGGTCAGCCCAGTGCCAACATGGCAGTCTCGCATCACATAACTTGTCATGGCCGCCCGCTTCCCGGGCAGGAGCGTGCAGCCATGTACAAATACATGCTGCTGCACGCTTCTTACCAAGGAGCGGGCGGCTTTGCAAGGTGATGCGATGCGAAACTCACACGTGTGACTCTGGGCTTGGTGTCAGTTGCAGGAATCCAGTTTGATACTAACAACCTTAGAGAAATAGAATTTTTCAAAGTCTATTTCTCTGAAGAGTTAGTTAGCCTCATGGTGGTGCAAACAAATCTTTATGCCCAACAATTTTTGGCCAAAAACCCTCGCTCATCATATTCTAGCTGGACCCCAACGGATTCAGTAGAAATGATGAAGTACTGGGGTCTGACTCTTCACATGGGGTTAGTGAAGAAGCCAGAACTTCGCCAATATTGGAGTGTTGATGTTTTATACAACACTCCAGTATTTGGTATGATTATGCCCCGCAGACGGTTTGAGGCTATCCACAGATTTTTGCATTTTAGGGACAATTTGGAGTGTCTTCCCCAAGATGACCCGAATTTTGACAGACTGTTCAAAATTCGTCCGGTCATCGAACACTTTAGCAAAAAGTTTGCTGAAGTGTACGTTCCCCGGAGGGAAATTTGTGTGGATGAGTCCCTCATCCACTTCAAGGGGAGACTGAAGTTCCGCCAGTACTTGCCCAGTAAAAGGGCAAGGTATGGCATTAAACTCTACAAGCTGTGCGAGAGTACCTCAGGGTACACTCACAGCTTTAGTGTTTACGAAGGGAAGGACATGCAGATCCAACCCCCAGAATGCCCACCTACTCTGGGGGTGAGTGGGAAAATTGTGTGGAATTTGATCCACCCACTGCTTGATAAAGGTTATCATCTGTACGTTGATAACTTTTATTCAAGCATCCCACTTTTCCAATCCCTCTCTTCCAGAGGTACCGCAGCTTGCGGTACGATCCGGAAGAACCAGAAGGGTCTTCCTGTGACGCTAATTGGGCAGCTGCTCCAAAAAGGTGAGAGCAGAGCCCAATGTAGCGACAACATGGTTGTAGTTAAGTTCAAGGACAAAAGGGATGTCCTTTTCTTGACCACAATTCATGGTCCCGGCACCACTGCAACCAATGTTCGAGGTACGTCAGCACAGGTTCGCAAACCGGACTGTGGCTTGGCGTACAACAAACATATGGGAGGAGTTGATCTTTCTGATCAAGTCCTCCAGCCCTATAATGCCATGCGGAAGGTTAAGGTGTGGTATAAAAAACTGGCTGTGCACATCGTGCAGATGGCACTATACAATGCTTTCGTGCTCTCACGATGTGCAGGCCAGACCAACACCTTCCTTCAGTTCCAGGAGGTAGTAATCAAGACCATGATTTTTGGAAGAGGAGAAGAAGAAGAAGCAGCAGCAGTTCCTACTACCTCTAGAACTGAAGGTTCCCGTGTGGTACCAGGGCAACATTTTCCTGGTGAGGTACCACAAACCACCGCACGAGGAAGAGCGCAGAAGAGGTGCCGGGTGTGCTATAAAAAAGGGCTGAGGCGGGAAACGAAGTATCAATGTGATACTGTCCCGATAAACCCGGACTTTGTATGAGTGACTGCTTCAAAGTCTATCATTCGTCCGGGTACTAGCCCACCTAAAATTCCTGAGGCACACGACAAAGACGGTGACGTGACGCGCACTACAAGACAAAGACTGTGACCTGACGCACTACACGACAAAGACAATGACCAGACACACTACACGACAATGACCAGACGCACTACACGACAAAGACTGACGTGACGTACACTACACGACAAAGACAATGACCAGACACACTACACGACAAAGACGGTGACCTGACGCACTACACGACAAAGACGGTGACGTGACGCACACTACACGACAAAGACGGTGACCAGACGCACTACACGACAAAGACGGTGACCAGACGCACTACACGACAAAGACTGACCTGACGCACTACACGACAAAGACGGTGACGTGACGCACACTACACGACAAAGACTGACCTGACGCACTACATGACAAAGACGGTGACGTGACGCACACTACACGACAAAGACAATGACCAGACACACTACACGACAAAGACGGTGACCTGACGCACTACACGACAAAGACGGTGACGTGACGCACACTACACGACAAAGACGGTGACCAGACGCACTACACGACAAAGACGGTGACCTGACGCACTACATGACAAAGACGGTGACGTGACGCACACTACACGACAAAGACGGTGACCTGACGCACAGTATACGACAAAAACGGTGACCTAACGCACACTACACGACAGTGACTTGACAAACCCTACACAACACAAATATAAAAATGACATACCATGTCCCTGAGAATACATCGCTCATTCCCTTTGGAGCCCTGCTGTGAGCCTATACAGTGGTTTTTCACCATATGTGAAGTATCGGCTTACTCAGGATAAAATGGACCCCAAAATTTGTTGGGAATTTTGTCCTGTTTCCCCTGTAAAAATTAAAAAATTGAGCCCAAAATAACATTTTTGTGCAAAAAAAAGTACTTTTTTGTTTTTTCGGCTCAATGTATGAAGCACATAAGGGTTATAAGTGCTCACTACCCATCTATATTTATGCCTTGGGGGGTCTAGTTTCCAAAATGGGGTCACATGTGGGGATTGTCCACTGTTTCGGCACATCAGGGGCTCTCCAAACACAACATGGTGCGTCTAACAATTTCATCTAATTTTCCTTTCAAAAGAAGGGAATTTTGTTTACTTACCGTAAATTCCTTTTCTTCTAGCTCCAATTGGGAGACCCAGACAATTGGGTGTATAGCTATTGCCTCTGGAGGCCACACAAAGTATTACACTTAAAAGTGTAAGGCCCCTCCCCTTCTGGCTATACACCCCCAGTGGGATCACTGGCTCACCAGTTTTAGTGCCAAAGCAAGAAGGAGGAAAGCCAATAACTGGTTTAAAGACCAATTCAATCCGAGGAAACATCGGAGAACTGAACCATACCACATGAACAACATGTGTACCCGAAAAAACAGAAAAACCCCGAAAAAACAGGGCGGGTGCTGGGTCTCCCAATTGGAGCTAGAAGAAAAGGAATTTACGGTAAGTAAACAAAATTCCCTTCTTCTTTGTCGCTCCATTGGGAGACCCAGACAATTGGGATGTCCAAAAGCAATCCCTGGGTGGGTAAAAGAATACCTCATGATAGGGCCGTCAAACGGCCCTCTCCTACAGGTGGCCAACCGCCGCCTGAATGACTTATCTACCTAGGCTGGCGTCTGCCGAAGCGTAGGTATGCATCTGATAATGCTTGGTAAAAGTAAGTAGACTCGACCAGGTGGGTGCCTGACACACCTGCTGAGCCGTAGCCTGGTGCCGTAATGCCCAGGATGCACCCACGGCTCTGGTAGAATGGGCCTTCGGCCTTGAGAGAACCAGAAGCCCAGTAGAACTGTAGGTTTCAAGAATTGGTTCCTCGAGCCCCCGAGCAAGGGTGGATCTGGAAGCTTGCGACTGTTTACGCCGACCAGCGACAAGGGCAAAGAGTGCATCCGGGTGGCGCAGGAGCGCCATGCGGGAAGTAGAACCTGAGTGCTCTCACCAGAACCAACAGATGCAAATCTTTCTGAAATTGATGGACTGGACGAGGACACAAAGAAGGTGAGGTGATATCCTGATTGATATGAAAATGGGATACCACCTTAGGGAGAAATTCCGGAACCGGACGCAGAACTACCCTGTCCTGGTGAAGGACCAGGAAGGGAGTTTGTATGAGAGCGTTGCTAGCTCGGAAACTCTCCTAAGAGACGAGACCGTTACTAGAAGGCCACTTCCCGTGAAAAACGGGAAGGGAGACATCCTTCAAAGGCTCGAAAGGCGGCATCTGGAGAGCAATTAGAACCTTGTTCAGATCTCAGGGCTCTAACGGCCGCTTGTACGGAGTGCTGAGAAGACAAACTCCCCGTAGGAACGTGCGTACCTGAGGAAGTCGTCGTTTCTGAAAAAATACAGATAGCGCTGAGACTTGTCCCTAAAGGGAACTGAGCGACAACCCATTTTCCTACCTAGATTGCAGGAAGGAAGGAAACATAGACGATGCAACCGGCCAGGGAGAAACACCCTGCGCCGAGCACCGAGATAAGAACATCTTCCACGTCCTGTGGTCAATCTTGGCGGACGTTGGTATGCTAGCCTGTCTCATGGTGGCAACCACGTCCTGAGGTAATCCTGACGACAGTAGGTTCCAGGACTCAATGCCACACCATCCGGTTGAGGGCCGTGAATTCAAATGGAAGAATGGCCCTTGAGACAGCCAGTCTGATTGGTCTGGTAGTGCCCCCGGTTAGCCTACCGTGAGGCACCACAGAACCGAGTACCACAACATCCTCGGCCAATTTGTAGCGACGAGGATGGCGCGGCCGCAGTCGGTCTTGATCTAGCGCAGTACTCTGGGCAACAATGCCAGAGGTGGCACCTAAGGTAGCTGGAACTGCGACCAATGCTGAACTAAGGCGTTTGCCGCCAGAGCTCGATGATTGTGAAACCGTGCCATGAAGCTGGCACATTGTTGTTGTGCCGTGACGCCATTAGATCGACGTCCGGCCTCTGTCAGCGGCGCCAGATCTCCTGAAACCCGTCCGGGTGAGGAGACCATACTCTTTCGGCCACACCTCAGCGACTTAGGAAGTCAGCTTCCTAGTTTCCACACTTGGGATGTGAATTGTGGATATGGTGGATGCCGTGTCTTCCACCCACATCAGAACCTGCCGGACTTCCTGGAAGGCTTGCCGGTTGCGCGTTCTTCCTTGGTGGTTGATGTATGCCACCGCTGTGGAGCTGTCCGACTGAAGTCGGATATGCTTGCTTTCCAGCCGCTGTTGGAAGGATTGTAGGGCAAGATACACTGCTCTGTGTTCAAGAACATTGATCTGAAGAGTGGACTCTTGCTGAGTCCACGTACCCTGAGCGCTGTAGTGGAGAAAAACTGCTCCCCACCCTGATAGACTCGCCTCTGTCGTAACTATCGCCCAGGACGGGGATAGGAAGGACCTTCTTTTTGACCAAGAGGTGAGAAGAAGCCACCACCGAAGAGATTCCTTGGCCGCCTGAGAAAGAACGACGACTCTGTTGAGGAACGTCGACTCCTCGTCCCATTGGCGGAGAATGTCCCATTGTAGTGGACGCAGTAAAACTGCGCGAAAGGAACTGCCTCCATTGCTACCATCTTACGTAGGAAGTGCATGAGGCGTCTCAATGTGTGCGACTGGTTCTTAAAGAAGAGCTTGCAGCCCGTAGTGAATGCTGTTTGTCTAGCGGCAGCTTCACTATCGCTGAGAGAGTAAGAAACTCTATGCCTAGATATGTTATCGATAGGGTCGGGGTCGGATCTGACTTTAAAAAGTTGATGATCCACCCAAAACTCTAGAGAGTCTCCAGCGCAACGTTCGGGCAGTGTTGGCATGTTTCCTAAGAGAGTGCCTTGACAAGTAGATCGTCTAAATACGGGACCACAGAGTGACCCTGAGAGTGCAGGACTGTGACTACTGCTGCCCTGACCTTGGCGAAGACCAGTTGGACTGTCGCTAGCCGGACGGTAGAGCTACGAACAGAGGGTGTTCGTCTCCTATAACGAAGCGTAGAAACGCTAGTGCTCTGGATCAATCGGCACGTGTGGATAAGCATCCTTGATGCCTAATGATGCTAGGAAATATCCTTGGGACCTTGAGGCGATGACATGGCGGAGGGATTCCATCCGGAACCGCCTGGTGTCCACGAGCTTGCTGAGCATTTTTAGATCCAGAACGGGACGGAACGGCCCGTTGTTATAGGTACCGCAAAGAATTTGGGGTAAAAACCGTGACCTTGTTCCTGAAGAGGAACGGGGGTCATCACTCTTTCTGCCTGTAGAGTGCACCCTGTTTGCAGAAGAGCAGCGGCCCGGCCGGGAGGTGGAGAAATTCTGAAGAATCGAGTTGGAGGACGAGAAGTGAGCTCTATCCTGTACCCGTGAGACAGAATGTCTCACACTCAATGGTCATTGACCTATGGCCGCTAAATATCGCCAAGGCGGGAGAGCCTGCTACCGACCGAGGCCGCAAGTCATGAGGAAGCCGCCTTGGAAGCGGGTTTTCAGACTGTCGCTTTTTTGGGCGAGACTGAGCCCGCTAAGAATCTTAGCTCCTCTGATCCTTTTGAGTCCACATTGGACGAGGAAAAATGGGACCTGCCCGAGCCTCGAAAAGGCCGAAAACCCCGACTGCCTCTTGCTCTGTTGGGGTTTGTTGTGTCCGGGCTGAGGAAAGGATGAATCCTTACCCCTGGACTGTTTGATGGTTACATCCAACGCTCACCAAACAGTCGGTCAGCAGAAAAAGGCAACTGGTTAGGCAACCTTTTTTGGAAGCAGACCAGGCTCTGCTTAAAAACACGGAGTAGCGGAGGCTACCGCCGCACGGTTCGCAGAGTCCAGGACAACCTGAATCGCGTAAGAAACAAATGCAGACATTTGAGAGGTTAAGGATGCCACCTGCGGCACAGATGTACGTGTAACCGTGTCAATCTGTGTAAGACAAGCTGAAATAGCTTGGAGTGCCCCAAGGGAGAGAATGTCGGAGCCAACGGTGCGCCGACAGCCTCATAGATGGCTTTCGACCAGAAATCCATCTGTCTGTCAGTGGTATCTTTGAGTTTGCAGTTCCATCTCCCACTGCAACTATGGATCTAGTTACAAGCCTGGAGATTGGAGGATGCCGCTCGGGACATTGGGTCCAGTCCTTGACCAAGTCAGGGGACAGGGATAACGTGTATCCTAAGCCGTTTGGAGAAGCGCATATCTGGATAAGCGTGGTGTTCCTGGACTGCCTCTCTGAAGGCAGAGTGGTCCAGAAAAATACGTGAAGCTGACTCCTCCACTGGAGGAGCTGTGAGAAATAACCCACATTCTATAGATGGACGCTATAAGATTATTTACTATGGCGTCACAATCAGGTGTATCCAGATTGAGAGCGGTCTCAGGATCAAAATCCTGAGCCGCTACTTCCGCCTCATTACACAGCGAGTCCTTCTGTTAGGACCCTGATGAAACCGAGGCCGCTCATAGCGAGCCCACTTAGGCTGTCTGGGACTGACGTCCGTGCAGAGCCGTGACTCTGGGATGCGTGTGACATTCCCGGAGCTGTTAGTTATTCACACTGAGGGGGGCCATGGATCAATGATTCAACAGTGCCCATATTGTGAGAGACATGTCCGGACTGCTAGGCTTCTAGTATCATAGCCATAGTCTCAGAAAAACTGTCAGTAAATACTGCAGACACCGTCCTCATCCCCTGGCCATTAGTGCATACAATGGGAGTCTATGTACCTGCCGGCCGTATAGCCGTACATGCTGTACCAGCTGTATAGAAAAACATGTGGTTCTGCACCTTTGTTTTACACAGAGAATATGCTGATAACTCCTCCGCATAATCCAGGAGGGTATATACAACGTGCGACCAAACAGTGCAATGTATATAGTACAAGCATATCTATAAGTGCACTTCTGCACTAGTGGGGTTAGCACCACAGGTGCTGCTTAACGCCTGTTACAGCGATTGTGTGACTATCAGAATGCCAGGGTCTTCCACACTTGTCTCTGTATCGTACAGAAACTGACACTAATGGCTGCCGGTGTCCTTGTAGAGAAGGAAGCCGTGGGCGTGCCTGAGAAAGTGCGGGAATCCGGATTCACAGTGCACACAGTGAGAGGGGTGGAGTATGCAAAACATACTCCAGCTCTCAGCTCTGCTCTATGCAGCGTCACGCCCCTACCCTGACTGTCAGGGCTGTGGGCGGTAACGAAGGGAGACTAGGCCCAGAAGCCGGGGACTCGAGTTAACAGCGCGGCCGCCGTAAAAGCGCGGGCCGCGCTGAAGTCCCCGGCGCACCACAAGTGCCAGCCGCGCCGCAGTTCCAGCGGCCGGCGCGACCGATTCATAGAAGTGGCCAGCGTCCCGCCCCTCTCCTGACTGGCAGGTCTGGGGGCGGGAACGAACGGAAGCAGGCCGCAAAAGCCGGGGACTCTAGTTATCAGCGCGGCCGCCGTAAAAGCGCGGGCCGCGCTGAAGTCCCCGGCGCACCACAAGTGCCAGCCGCGCCGCTGCCAGCGGCCGGCGCGACCGATTCCTGGAAGTGGCCAGCGTCCCGCCCCTCTCCTGACTGGCAGGTCTGGGGGCGGGAACGAACGGAAGCAGGCCGCAAAAGCCGGGGACTCTATTATCAGCGCGGCCGCCGTAAAAGCGCAGGCCGCGCTGAAGTCCCCGGCGCACTACAAGTGCCAGCCGCGCCGCAGTCCCAGCGGCCGGCGCGACCAATTCCCATAAGTGAGCCTGCTTCAGCAAAGCTGAATGAGGCCATGGCACAGGCGCCGCAGCGCTGATGTCCCCCGGCGCACTACAACACCCAGCATGCTGCGGTGTGAGCGCCAAATGCACGGGGACACAGAGTACCTTGAGGAAGCAGGGCCATGTCCCTGATGTACTCCGCTCCATCCAGCATCTTCTCCAGGGGCTGTAGATGGAGCACGGTCTCAGTGCCTGGAGACCGGTAAATCCCACTTCACCCAGAGCCCTGTAAAAAGGGATGGGGAAGGAATCAGCATGTGGGCTCCTGCCGCCGTACCCGCAATGGGTACCTCAACCTTACAAACACCTCCGACATACAGTGGGGTGAGAAGGGAGCATGCTGGGGACACTATATGTGTCCTCTTTTCTTCCATCCGACATAGTCAGCAGCTGCTGCTGACTAAAAAGTGGAGCTATGCGTGGATGTGTTGCCTCCTTCGCACAAAGCACAAAACTGGTGAGCCAGTGATCCCACTGGGGGTGTATAGCCAGAAGGGGAGGGGCCTTACACTTTTAAGTGTAATACTTTGTGTGGCCTCCAGAGGCAATAGCTATACACCCAATTGTCTGGGTCTCCCAATGGAGCGACAAAGAAAGTCAAATGACGCACCTTCCCTTCGGAGCCCTGCCATACGCCCAAAGAGTGGTTTTCCGCCACATATGATGTATTGGCTTACTCAGGACAAAATTCCCAACAAATTTTGGGGTCCATTTTATCCTGTTTCCCCTGTAAAAATTAAAAAATTGAGCCCAAAATAACATTTTTGTGCAAAAAAAAGTACTTTTTTGTTTTTTCGGCTCAATGTATGAAGCACATAAGGGTTATAAGTGCTCACTACCCATCTATATTTATGCCTTGGGGGGTCTAGTTTCCAAAATGGGGTCACATGTGGGGATTGTCCACTGTTTCGGCACATCAGGGGCTCTCCAAACACAACATGGTGCGTCTAACAATTTCATCTAATTTTCCGTTCAAAAAGTCATATGACGCACCTTCCCTTCGGAGCCCTGTCATGCGCCCAAAGAGTGGTTTTCTGCCACATATGAGGTATCTGTGTGCTCGGAAGAAATTGCACAACAAATGTCAGGGTCCATTTCATCCTCCTCCCATTGGGAAAATGCAATATTTGAGTCTAAATTTGCATTTTTGTAGCAAAAACTAAAATGTTCATTTTTTCCTTTCACATTGCTTTAGTTCCTGTGAAGCACCTGAAGGGTTAATGACCTTATGGAATGTGGTTTTGAGTAGCCTGAGGGGTGCCATTTTTGGAATGGTGTCACTTTTGGGTGTTTTCTTTCATGTAGGCCCCTCAAAATCAAATCAAATGTGATGTGGTCCCTAAAAAAAGTGGCTTTGTAAATTTTGTTGTAAAAATGAGAAATTTCTCATAAACTTTGAACCCCTATAACTTCCTTATGAAATTTTTTTTTTTTCCCAAAATTGTTCTGATGTAAAGTAGACATGTGGGAAATGTTATTTATTAATTATTTTGTGTCATATGTCTCGTTGGTTTCAGAGCATAAAAATTAAAAGTTTGAAAATTACAAAATTTTCAAAATTTTCGCGAAATTTCCGTTTTTTTCACAAAGAAACGAAAAAAATAACGGCCTAAATTTACCACTAACATGAAGCCCAATATGTCACGAGAAAACAATCTCAGAATCACCAGGATCCATTGAAGCGTTCCAGAGTTATAACCTCATAAAGTGACACTGGTCAAAATTGCAAAAAATGGCCTGGTCTTTAGGGTCAAAATAGGCTTGGGGCTGAAGGGGTTAAAGGGAACCAGTCATCAGAAATTTAGCTTTAAACCTAAAAGTTCCCCCCTCTGCAGCTCCTGGGCTGCATTCTAGCAAGGTTCCTGTACTTTTTGTGCCCCCTTTGAAACCAAATAAACACTTTATAAAGTTGTACCTTTTTGCCTGTAATTCTTGTAAGTTATCCATGGGGGCGGGCTCTCTTGCGTCCATTGCTGTCCCTCCTGCAGATTGACGGCGTCCCCCATTGCTCCATTTCATATCTCAGGACGCCGCTCACTGCACCCGAGGTCCCGTGCACGCGAGGACCGCTGGTGACGTGGTCGCAGGCACGAGATTATGGGCAGCGCTGTGATTGCAACGCAAGTGACCGTCCATAATCTCGTGACCGCGATCTCCCCTCTGCCTCCAGCGTTCTGCGCAAGCGCTGGAAGATGACCCGATGTCCCTCCTTCCCATCCTGCCCTGCAGCAGGAAATAGATGGGAGGAGGGGAGAAGCACAGCACACCTTACAAAAAAAAAAAAATATATATGTTTAGTGCTTTTCACTTTTCAGAAGACAATATGTGTCTTTGTTTGATTTTACATGTTTTTTTTTTTTTTTACTGTGTTCGTCGCTCAGATCCTCTCCGCGTCTCCTCGTATCCTGTGGTGGCCTGCTCCGCTCCTCCCATCTATTTCCTGCTGCAGGGCAGGATGGGAAGGAGGGACGTCGGGTCATCTTCCAGCGCTTGCGCAGAACGCTGGAGGCAGAGGGGAGATCGCGGTCACGAGATTATGGGCAGGCACTTGCGATGCAATCACAGCGCCGCCCATAATCTCGTGCATGCAACCACGTCACCAGCGGTCCTCGCGTGCACGGGACCTCGGGCGCAGTGGGCGGCGTCCTGAGATATGAAATGGAGCAATGGGGGACGGCGTCAATCTGCAGGAGGGACAGCAAGGGACGCAAGAGAGCCCGCCCCCATGGATAATTAACCAGAATTTACAGACAAAAAGGTACAACTTTATAAAGTGTTTATTTGGTTTCAAAGGGGGCACAAAAAGTACAGGAACCTTGCTAGAATGCAGCCCAGGAGCTGCAGAGGGGGAAACTTAGGTTTAAAGCCAAATTTCTGATGACAGGTTCTCTTTAATATCGCAAACCTATCAGGGTCAGTAAGACATTATGGCCATTTTTCTGCACATCGGTGAAATCCAGTAGGACAGTTTTCGTGTTTAACACAAATAGACGAGGCAGCCCTTCAGGTCTGGAATAGTCTGTGTATACAAGCCTGGAACTTACTTTGTATGACACTGATGTGAGCAGATGTGCAATATTTTGGACCACGCCATGATTAAATAAAATGGTCTGATGATCTGGTGCCTGCAACAAACAAAAGCGGCATTCAGCCAACACAACGCAGTGTAACATATTACAGCTTTCAATGACAATGACAAATGTGGAATAAAAACATTACTTTGCAGCAGTGAGCGAAGATCTGGCAGATGTATTCCTGCGAGTGCAAAGATCTGCTGAGCAACATCATGAGGTGTGGGATTACAGTAGCGTCCTAAGAGAGGGGGATACAATGGGAACATGCACCGGTGATTAGCAGAAGAACACTGCTTTACATAGCAGGACAATAGAGCAATGACCAGCCGTAGTTTGTATGGCTGCAGCAATCAGGCATTGTCAAGGCCTTTTATTTTATTTTTTTACCTATTGGCCTAGTTCTAAAATTACTACCAATGCATGAAAGCCATCGATCAGATCAGCACAGGTACATGACGTAACATACCTAAAAGTCAAGATGTTGCTGCAGCTCAGTCCTGTTTACTTGAATAAATTAAATGGAGTCTCGTCACCAGGTTTTGGCTATGTAATCTAAGAGCAGTGTGATGGAGGGGCAGAGAGCCTGATCCCAGTGATGGGTCCCTTACTAGATTGTGTTGCGGTTTAAAAAAAAATAAATAAATAAATAAAATAAATAAAATAGTGTTTTAATCAGCAGGAGATAATCAATGAAGGACAAGTGTATTCTGTGTAACCCCACCCTCACCACTGATTAGCAGCTTTCTCAGAATGTAGGGCATACATAGTGTACACAGAACGCTGGCAATGTGATGTGGGCAGAATTACACAGGATTCAGCATTCTGAGCGCTGCTACATCTGCAGTAGAGAAAATAGTGATTCAGTCATAACTGCTGCATCCAGTAAACTAAGTGACATCACTGGAATCAGGGTCTCTGACTCTAAATCCTTGTGCTGTCAGATTACATAGCAAAAACCTGCTCACAGATTCAATTTAACCCCTTCACGACCGGCCGATTTTTCGCTTTCCGTTTTTTTTTTCCACCTTTTTCTGAGAGACGTAACTTTTTTATTTTTCAGTCAATATGGTCATGTGAGGGCTCATTTTTTGGGGAACAAGCTGTACTTTTAAATGAAACCATCAGTTTTACCATATAGTGTACTGGAAAATGGCAAAAAAATTCCAAATGCAGAAAAATTGCAAAAAAAGTGTGATAGCACTATTGTTTTTGAGATATTTTATTCACTATATGGTAAAACTGATGTGTGGGTGTGATGCCTCAGTGCGAGTTCGTAGACACCAAACCTGTATAGGTTTACATTTATATAAGGGGTAAGAAAAAAAAAAAAATTCGGAAGTTTGTCCGAAAAAAGTGGCGCACGTTTTTACGCCATATTCCGTGACCCGTAGCGTTCTCATTTTTCGGGATCTATGGCTCAGTGACGGCTTATTTTTGGCGTCTTGAGCTGACATTAACGGTACTATTTTTGCGCAGATGCTAAGTTTTGATTGCCTCTTATTGCATTTTGCGCAAAAGTTGTGGCGACAAAAAAAACAAACTTCGTTTTGGCGTTTGGAATTTTTTTGCCGCTACGCCGTATACTGATCAGAGTAATTTGATAGATCGGGAGTTTCTGAACGCGACGATACCAAATGTGTATATTTTTTATTTTTTTTAACCCTTCAATTTTCAATGGGGCGAATGTCGGGGTGATTTGAACTTTTAGGTTATTTTGTTTTTTTTTTTTAACTTTTTTTTATTTTACTAGTCCCTCTAGGGGGCTATTGCGATCAGCAGTCCGATCGCGCTGCACTATCAGCTGATCACAGCAGATACGCTCACTTTTTGCATTACATTGTTTTTGTAGTTAAATTATCAGGTTCTTAAAAGGAAACGCTAATATACAAATATTTTTTCCAAGACCTAGATGCATCTAAAATTAAAACACTGGCTTACTCTCATTCTGGCACTGGCTCCAGAAGTGATTGGTGGCAGCAGTCAGGTGACTTAAAAGGCGGATCATCACAGAAATCTCTTATGATGTATTCTATTCGCCTGATGGCTGCAGCTCTCCTCTGACTTTAGAACAGAGCAGGCATCACTTTTGGAGCTGGCACAGAGCTCCGGTGTGGTCTGCGTTGATTCTTCAGGTGCACTGGAAGGTGTATATGCAGCAATTTATATTTTAAAGCATGTAAATCTTGGAATTTTTTTTTTTTTTTTTTTAATATCAGACCATCTTTTCAAAAGACCCATAAACACATTAGATGAAAGTCAGCGGAACAGCCAATCATCTGTTATGTATGCATGTCTCCTGAGATTAAAGGGGTTGTCCACTATTTTTACATTGATTGCCTATCCTTAAGGGCACTTTACACGCTGCAATATTGGTACCGAGATCGCTAGCGAGCGTACCCGCCCCAGTCAGTTGTGCATCACGGGCAAATCGCTGCCCGTGGCGCACAACCTCGCTTACCCCCATCACACGGATTTGCCTTCCCTGCGACGTCGCTCTGGCCGGCGATCCGCCTCCTTTCTAAGGGGGCGTTTCGTGCAGCGTCACAGCGATGTCACACGGCAGGCGTCCAATAGAAGCGAAGATGAGCGGAACGTAACATTTCACCCAACTCTTTCCTTCCTCATTGCCAGTGAACGAAGGTAAGATGTTCGTCGCTCCTGTGGTGTCTCCCACACAGCGATGTCTGATACCGCAGGAACGACGAACAACCTCGCTACGTACGAGACAACGATTTTTGGTAAATGAACAACCTCTCATACACCAACAATTTTTGTCTCTTTTGCGATCGTTTAAGGTCGCTCGTACGTGTCACACGCTGCGGTGTCCCTAACGACGCCAGATGTGCGTCACAAACACCGTGACCCCAAAAATATATCGTTAGCGATGTCGCAGCGTGTAAATGGCCCTTTAGGATAGGTCGTCAATCTCTGATTGGCAGGGGTGTTGGACGCCGGCCAATCAGCTGTTCTCAGTCCTGGCGGCTGCAGCAGGCAGCCAGAAATGCTCAGTTCGGAGCTGCTCCATCTTGTGATAGTGGCTGCAGCCACTGCACATCCACCTCCTATTGATCTGAATGTGAGGATGTGCTGTACCTGGCCATGGCCTCTATCAGAAGATGGAACAGCTCCAGAACGAAGCATTTCCGGCTGTGCCTGATTATTGTAACTTAGATTAGGTGGCAAAAATCTAGTGACAGATTCTCTGGGAGCAGCATAATGTGGAGACAGAGAACCTGATTCCATCTTTGTGTCACTAAGGCTGCTTTCACACCTCCGGTTTCTGCAATGCGGCACTTTGCAGGAAAATCGCAACCGTTTTTTTTTGCTGCCGGTTGCGTTTTTTCTGCATAGACTTTAATTAGTGCCGCATTGTGCCGCATGGGCTCCCGTTCGGTCCGTTTTTTGCCGCATGCGGAAGATTTAACCGATGCGGCGGCCGGATGGAACGTTGCCTGGCACGTTTTTTCGTGCGGCAAAAAAAAAACAAAAAAAACGCATCGCGCCGCATTCGGCCGATGCGGCAAATTTTTCAATGCATGCCTATGGCGGCCGGATGCGGCGCAATGCGGCAATCGCCGCATGCGGTTTTTGCCACTGCGCATGCTCAGTAGCATGCCGCAAGCAGCAAAAACCGGACTGGCCGCAAAGGAAAAACTTATGCAAAGGATGCGGTGTGTTCACCGCATCCGTTGCATAGCTTGCACAGCCGGATTGAGCCGCAGAGCTCAAGCCGGATGTGTGAAAGCAGCCTTACTGGGCTGCTTAGTGTAGTTTTTACAAAATCACTGATTAACCCTAGAACGCATACCTGGGGCCTCGCAGGCCTCCTAGGTTGCTTTTTTTTCTATGGTAGATTTCTATGGTTGAGCATTCTAGGGTTAATCAGCAGTAGATTATCATTAGGAGGACTACTTGGCATGCTGCCAGCTAGTCCAAAATATTCATGAGCTTTTTCTAGATCTGCAGCAGAGAAAACATTGATTTTTATCAAAATGACAGCAAACAGCTTAGCAAGTGACACATTGCTAGAATCAGGAACTCTGTCTCTACATTATGCTGCTGCCAGGTGGGGGAGCAAAAACCTGGTAACAGATTACCTTTAACCCCTTAACAACCGCGGGCCGTAAAATTACGTCCTAGCGGTCATAACGTTACTGCCTGCGGTCTGCCGGCGGCAGCATGCTGCGATCGGCGCACATCTCAGCTGATTTTCACAGCGGAGATGTGTGCCTGCTAGGCACGAGCAGAATAGTTATCTGCTCGTGCCGTTTAACCCCTTAAATGGCGCTGTCAATATGTGACAGCGCCATTATAAGCGCGATCGCGGTAAACTTTTACTTACCGCCCGATACCGGAAGTCACGTGACGCGAACACGTGACTTACGGTAGTTGTCATGGTAGCACAGGATCATGTGATGACTCCTGTACTATACATGAATTGCTTTCACTTTCGCTGTGCCCGCGGCACAGTGAAAAAGAAGAAGGGAATTTTGTTACTTACCGTAAATTCCTTTTCTTCTAGCTCCTATTGGGAGACCCAGACGATTGGGTGTATAGTACTGCCTCCGGAGGCCACACAAAGCATTACACTAAAAAGTGTAAGGCCCCTCCCCTTCTGGCTATACACCCCCAGTGGGATCACTGGCTCACCAGTTTTAGTGCAAAAGCAAGAAGGAGGAAAGCCAATAACTGGTTTAAAACAAATTCACTCCGAAGTAACATCGGAGAACTGAAAACCATTCAACATGAACAACATGTGTACCCGAAAAACAACCAAAAATCCCGAAGGACAACAGGGCGGGTGCTGGGTCTCCCAATAGGAGCTAGAAGAAAAGGAATTTACGGTAAGTAACAAAATTCCCTTCTTCGGCGCTCCATTGGGAGACCCAGACGATTGGGACGTCCAAAAGCTGTCCCTGGGTGGGTAAAGAAATACCTCATGTTAGAGCTGTAAAACAGCCCTTCCCTACAAGGAGGCAACCGCCGCCTGCAGGACTCTTCTACCTAAGCTGGCATCCGCCTAAGCGTAGGTATGCACCTGACAATGCTTGGTGAAAGTGTGCAGACTCGACCAGGTAGCTGCCTGGCACACCTGCTGAGCCGTAGCCTGGTGCCGTAATGCCTAGGGCGCACCCACGGCTCTGGTAAAATGGGCTTTCAGCCCTGATGGAACCGGAAGCCCAGCAGAACAGTAGGCTTCAAGAATTGGTTCCTTGATCCATCGAGCCAGGGTGGATTTGGAAGCCTGCGACTCTTTACGCTGATTAGCGACAAGCACAGAAAGTGCATCCGAGCGGCGCAGAGGCGCCGTGCGGGAAATGTAGATTCTGAGTGCTCTCACCAGATCCAACAAATGCAAATCCATTTCATATCGATGAAATGGATGAGGCAAAAGGAAGGTAAGGAGATATCCTGATTAAGATGAAAGGGGGATACCACCTTAGGGAGAACTCCGGAATCGGGCGCAGCACTGCCTTGCCTTGGTGAAACACCAGGAAGGAAGCTTTTGGATGACAGCGCTGCTAGCTCGGACCCTCTCCTAAGAGACGTGACCGCTACCAGAAAGGCCTCTTTCTGGGAAAGTCGAGAGAGTGAAACATCTCTCAGAGGCTCGAAGGGCGGCTTCTGGAGAGCAATTAGTACCCTGTTCAGATCCCATGGGACCAACGGCCGTTTGTACAGAGGGAATATGTGACAAACCTCCTGCAGGAACGTGTGTACCTGAGGAAGTGGTGCTAGGCGCTTCTGAAGAATACAGATAGCGCTGAGACTTATCCTTTGAGGGAGCCGAGTGACAACCTTTTTCCAAACCAGAATGCAGGAAGGAAGGAAAAGTAGGGAATGCAAATGGGCAGGGAGACACTCCCTGAGCAGAGCATTAAGAGAAGAATATCCTCCACATCCTGTGGTAGATCTTGGCAGACGTCGGTTTTCTAGTCTGTCTCATGGTGGCAATGACGTCCTGAGATAATCCTGAAGACGCTAGGATTCAGGACTCAAAGGCCATACCGTCAGGTTCAGGGCCGTAGAATTCAGATGGAAAAAACGGCCCTTGGGACAGTAAGTCTGGCCGGGCTGGTAGTGCCCACGGTTGGCAGACCGTGAGATGCCACAGATCCGGGGACTACGACCTCCTCGGCCAGTCTGTGGTGATGAGGATGGCGCGGCGGCAAACGGACCTGATGTTGCGTAGCCCTCTGGGCAGCAGTGTCAGAGGGGGAAACACATAGGTAGCTGGAACTGCGACCAAACCTGAACTAAGGCGTCTGCCGCCAGAGCTCTTTGATCGTGATACCGCGCCATGAAAATCGGAACCTTGTTGTTGTGCCGAGACGCTATTAGGTCGACGTTCAGCATCCCCCAGCGTTGACAGATTTCCTGAAAACCGTCCGGGTGAAGATACCCTTCCCCTGCGTCCATACCCTGGCAACTGAGGAAGTCTGCTTCCCAGTTTTCTGCGCCCGGGATGTGAACTGCGGATATGGTGGATGCTCTGTCTTCCACCCCCATCAGACTCCGCCGGACTTCCTGGGAGGCTTGCCGACTGCGTGTTCCGCCTTGGTGGTAGATGTATGCCACCGCTGTGGAGTTGTCCGACTGAATTCGGATGTGTGTGCTTTCCAGCCACGGCTGGAAGGCTTGCAGGGCAAGATACACTGCCCAGATTTCCAGCACATTGATTTGAAGGATGGACTCCTCTGAAGAGAGTCCTTGACCGTCTGAGAAGGGGGACGTTCCTTCTAGGGACGTCGACTTCCCATCCCATTGGCAAAGAATGCCACATTGGAGTGGACGCAGATGAAACTGCGCGAAAGTGACTGCCTCTGCATGAGTCGTGTTAAGGGGTGTGACTGGCCATGAAGGAGAGACTGCACCCCCGTCTGTAGTGAACGTGTCCAGCGGAAGCTTCACTATCGCTGAGGGAGCGTGACACTCCATGCCCAGATATGTCAGCGATTGGGTCGGTGTCAGATTTAACCTTGAGAAGATGATGATCCACCCGAAACTCTGGAGAGTCTCCAGCGCTACGCTCAGGCTGTGTTGGCATGCCTCTTGAGAGGGTGCCTTGACCAGTCGACCGTCCAAGGAAGGATCACCGAGTGACCCTGAGAGTGCAGGACTGCTCCCACTGCTGCCCTGAACTTGGTGAAAACCCGTAGGGCTGTCGCCAGACCGAAGGGCAGGGTTACGAACTGAAGATGCTCGTCTTCAATAACGAAACGTAGCAAACGTTGGTGCTCTGGAGCAATCGGCACGTGGAGATAAGCATCCTGTGTCTATTGATGCTAGGAAATCTCCTTGAGACATTGAGGCAATGACGGAGCGGAGGGATGCCATCCGGAACCGCCTGGCCTTCACGTGCTTGTTGAGCAGTTTTAGGTCCCCCACAATCAGATTGGAGGAAAAACCGTGTCTTGTTCCTGAAGAGGAACAGGAATTACCACTCCTTCTGCCTGCAGAAGAGCATCGGCTCGGTGGGTAGGTGGGGAAGTTCTGAAGAATCGAGCCGGAGGCCGAGAACAGAACTCTATCCTGTACACGTGAGACACAATGTCTCTCACCCACCGGTCTGTGACCTGTGGCAGCTAAATGTCGCCAAGGCGAGAGAGTCTGCCACCAACCGCGGATGCGGAGAGAGAGAGCTTAAAGTCATGAGGAGACCGCCTAGGAAGCGGTTCCTCTGGCTGCCTTCCTTGGGCGTGATTGAGCCCGTCTGGAATCTGAGCCCCTCTGAGCCTTTTGAGCCCTTTTGGACTAGGACAATTTGGACCTGCCCGAGCCTGGGAAGGACCGAAACCTCGACTGTCTCTCTCGGACAGCATTAATAGGGTAAGTCGCAATGCAGACATTGCGAGGATAAGGACGCTACCTGCGGCACAGATGTACCTGTGCTCAAGACCAGCTGCGCAAGACCAGCTGACAAAGCTTAGAGTGCCCATACGGCTGCGAATGCCGGAGCAACCGACACGCCGATAGCTTCATAGACAGATTTCAACCAGAGGTCCATCTGTCTGTCAATGGCATCTTTAAGTGAAGTCCCATCTCCACTGCAACTATGGATCTAGCCGCAAGCCTGGAGATTGGGGGATCCACCTTTGGACCCTGGGTCCAGCGCCTGACGACGTCAGGGGGAAAAGGATAACATGTATCCTTAATACATTTGGAGAAACGCTTATCTGGTAAGCGTGGTGATTCTGCACTGCTTCTCTGAAGTCAGCGTGGCCAGAAAAGTACTCAATGTACGCTTGAGATACTGAAATGGGATTTCTCCTGCTGGGAAGCTGACTCCTCCACTGAAGGAGCTGGGGGAGAGATATCCAACATGCCATTGCTGGACGCTATAAGATCAGTCACCATGGCGTCACCATCCGGTGTATCCGGATTGAGAGCGGTGTCAGGATCAAAGTCCTGATCAGCTACGTCTGCCTCATCATACAGAGAGTCCTCTGCTGTGACCCTGACTAGTGATGAGGCCGAGTGCCGCTCCCAGCGAGCTCGCTTAGGCTGTCTGGGACTGTCGTCCGTGTCAGAGCCTTCGCCCTGGAATGCCTGGGACCCCCCCGGAGCACTGATTTTGTTCCAAATGAGGGTGGCCAGGGAGCAATGATCAAGATTGCCCATGGCCTGTCTGGACTGCAAGTCACTATCCCATGACAATCTATCAGCCGAAACTGCAACACCGTCCCTGTCCATGGACAGGGTTCACAGGTGGTTCCTTTGGCCACCTCTAGTAGAGACCCCGGCTGACCAAGTGCTACAGGGGAGCATTGCACACAACGGGGGTCAGTGGAACCTGCCGGTGGAACAGTATCACATGCAGTAAAAGCAGCATAGAAAGCCTGTGTTGCTTTTTTGCTGCTGTAGTCTAGCCATCTAGGAGCATATAGCCAAGAATAGCGACCGTACAGTGCAATGTATAGCATACAAGCATAAAGTACAAATGAGCACTTCAGCACATGCAATATGAGCAGCTTAGAAAGCCTGTGCCTTGGCACCCTTGCTTTTTTGCTGCTGTAGACTAGCCATCTAGGAGAATATCGCCAAGAATAGCGACCGTACAGTGCAATGTATAGCATACAAGCATAAGTACAAATGAACACTTCAGCACATGCAAGACAAGCAGCCTAGAAAAACTGTGCCTTAGCACCTTTGCTTTTTTGCTGCTGTAGTCTAGCCATTCTAGGAGAATATAGCCAAGAATAGCGACCGTACAGTGCAATGTATAGCATACAAGCATAAGTACAAATGAACACTTCAGCACATGCAATACAAGCAGCATAGAAAGCCTGTGCTTTAGCACCCTTGCTTTTTTGCTGCTGTTGTCTCGCCATCTAAGAGGGCATATAGCCAAAAATAGCGACCTACAGTGCAGTGTATGACTGGCTGCCAGCTCGGACTGCAGGAATGGCTGCCAGCGTCCTTCTCCAGCTCGTGTGACGAGGGGCGGGCCGTGGGCGTGCCCCAGGCAAGAGCGGGAAACCGGCGTCCCACTGTGTCCAGTGAAGGGGGCTGGAGAATGCAAAGCAGACTCCAGCCCTCGGCGCTGACTTTCTGTACAGCGTCCCGCCTCTCCCCTGACTGGCAGGGCTGGGGGCGGGAACGAAACGAAAACTAGGCCGCAAAGCCGGGGACTCGAGTAATAAGCGCGGCCGTCCTATGTGCACGGCCAGCGCGGAGTCCCCGGCGCACCACAAGTCCCAGCCGCGCCACAGTGTAAAAACACCTAGCAGCGGCCCGGCGCGGCAGTTCCCAATACATAAATTCACACAGCAAAGCTGCCGTGAATAATAGCACGAGCGCTCCGCGCTGTTGTCCCCGGCGCACTAGCACTCCCAGCAATGCTGGTGTGTGTGTGCGCGATGTGTACGGGGACACAGAGTACCTTAATGTAGCAGGGCCCTGTCCCTGACGATACTCAGCTCCATATCCAGCAGGTTCTCTGGGTCTGTGGATGGAGCCCGGTCTCAGTGCCTGGAGACCGGTAAGATCCCACTTCACCCAGAGCCCTGAGGGGGGATGGGGAAGGAAAACAGCATGTGGGCTCCAGCCTCCGTACCCGCAATGGGTACCTCAACCTTAACAAACACCCGACAAAAGTGGGGTGAGAAGGGAGCATGCTGGGGGCCCCATATGGGCCCACTTTTCTTCCATCCGACATAGTCAGCAGCTGCTGCTGACTAAAAACAGTGGAGCTATGCGTGGATGTCTGACCTCCTTCGCACAAAGCAGAAAACTGGTGAGCCAGTGATCCCACTGGGGGTGTATAGCCAGAAGGGGAGGGGCCTTACACTTTTTAGTGTAATGCTTTGTGTGGCCTCCGGAGGCAGTACTATACACCCAATCGTCTGGGTCTCCCAATGGAGCGCCGAAGAAAACCTGTTTACAGCCTGATCTCTTATGATCAGTTTGGACACCTGCTTAAAATCCTCTAAAAAGGGAGTTAGTCACCAGCAAGATGCATTTGAACTATGCCTACAGTTTTGCAGGAAACCTAGAGACTGTATAACAACCATACCAGCACTATAGCTGTTACTGGCACAGTGCCTGAGAAAATAACTTACCTGGTATACAATTGAGGAGGCTTCAGTGCACCCTTGGTGTGACCAAGACTTCTGTGCTCCATTACACCTCCTTATGTACACATTGGGGGCCTCCACAGAGTGAGCACCATCTGAATGCTGCCGGATGTGTTCACTACAGTAATAAACCCAGAAATCTAGCAAGTGGCAACAGAAGGAAGACCGGGAGGAGAATGCGCCTGGCAGCATTCAGATGGCGCGCGCTCTGTGAAACCAACTCTGACAATCAGAAGCTGGGTGTTAGGGTGGGAGCCCCAATATGCAAAGGAGGCATAACAATGCACCAAACTCTCGGCTACACAAAGGGTGCACCAAAGCCCCCTCATTAGCATACAAATAAGTTATTTTCTTATGCGGTAACAAATACAGCGCTAGTGTGGTTGTTATAGGAGCCAAGTCCTCTACAACCCTGCATAGCCCATTTAAAATGCATTTTAGGGGTGACGGACGGCCTTTAAATAATATGTCTGTGTTTCCACTACTATTTCGTTCTAGAACATGGCTTAGTTGGGCTTGTAGAAGCAGTGGTAGGACAAGGTATCTGGTTATCAGGAGGCTATTCCGATATTTTTTCCTGTAAGAATTTATTTTAATGAATAGTGTTTGTGGTGCTGTAACCGAAGGCCGAGAACACAGGGGCACTAGGGCATCTAAAAATAAAAGTGGCCACATGTGCATGTCATGATAGATCATGTAACTGCACATAATTTAGACCCCATCTCCATATTGGAAAGGTTTATACGCCATTTGTATTACATGGCAATACATTTTCAGCAACCATTTTTTTGCCATCTCAAAAACAAAAAAGAAAAAAAATTTTTTTTTTTTTTTTTTAAAACATTCCTGCTTAATCTTCGAGATACTGTATTTTTCAGATTATAAGACGCACTTTTCCTCCCCAAAATTTTTTTGGAGGAAAATGAGGGGTCTGTCTTGAAATCCCAATGTAGCTTACCGGGGCGGTTACAGAAGGCAAAGACAATGCTACACGGTGGGCGGCGCTGCACTGTGCTGGTGCTGTGCGGCGCAGCTCTGCGCTGTGCAGGGGGCGGTGATGCACGGTCAAGAAGTCGGCAGTAAGGGCTTCAAATAATGGTGTCCGGAGTCCGCATGTGCACAGATTGAGTTCTCGGCTCAAGCTCTCATCTGCGCACACGCCGCCTCCGGCCGGGATTTCTTTGAGGAGGTCGGCGGTGCGGGCTTCAGACTGGCCCGTGCCTCAACACCCACTGCACAGAGCAGCCAAGGCACACAGCAGTCCCGGCAAAAAACAGCTCCACACGAAGCCGTACCGCAGCATCTGCCACCCCCCTCCCCCTTCCTACGCAGTCTGCAGCATCGCTGTACTCCAGCACCGCCTCTGCCCCCTGTGACCCACGCTCAACCACTGCTGTCCCCTTCCTGGTGAGACACCATCGGATTATAAAACAGACCCCATATATTTTTTTACCTTTTCTCTCTAAATTTGGGGTGCGTCTTATAAAATACGGTAACTCTATAAAAATAAATTGGCACGCTCACGTTTCTTACGGACACATTTTGACATCTGATTTCTACAAGGCCATTACCGCCATGCTCATACTGTGTTGGATACAAGGCAAGCGCTTACTGTGTACAATAGTTCCACTGGAGTGACCTGGCTGGTGAATATTGTACGGAGACATCGCAAACAAGCTTCAATGAATCGGATGTCAGCTGACAGTAACCCTAAAAAACGAAGAGCATTGGGTTGGTCAGAATAAGAACTGCCTGGTAGATAGGTACAATACAGAAGCCGAGGAGGGGGGTAGGGGGGGGGGGGGTAGGGGAGTGTCACCACTACCTTGTAGAAGGGCCGGGATTATATGGCAGTCTAGCAGGGATTTCACGTTGTTTTCTGTGCCCATAGACAAGCTGCCCAGGACCACCGCACATTCTGTCTTCAATTCTACACTTGACGTCTCTTGCTGGAGTAAATATAATAATCTGTCAAAGAAGACAATAATGTTAGATTGCAAAATACAGACTTCAATAAGTCAAGAAATTAAGTCTTTATTTCCAGTTTTGGAAAAAACAAAACCTACACCTACACACGCTCTGTGCTTTACTCACCCTCCCTGGGTCCAGCATGAAATCTCCGCTGCTGCCCCAGGTGTCTGTTATTGTCTGCAGCGTTGATGCCACTTCATCAGTACTGTAACCAATCAGTGAGCTCAGCGCCGTCAACTAGGGCAGAGCTGCTGAGCTCAACTAATTTACCCAAATGTAGACATTTAAACATGACCAGATGGTATTTTTTTTTTCTATTATGTCCTGATACGTACATTATTTTTTCTCATGACTTTATATGCTCTTTTCAACATTGATATCACAAATACTAAGAAGGAAATGTCAAAAAATAATGGAAGTCACATGATAGAGTTAGATATGTCAATGGTATAAAAACCAGAACAAAAATGTAACCCTTTAACGACTGCGGGCGGTAAAATTACGTCCTAGCGGTCATAGGGTTATAGGAGATCGGTGCACATCTCAGCTTATTTATACAGCTGGGATGTGTGCCTTCTAGGCACGAGCGGAATCGTTATCTACCCGTGCCATTTAATCCCTTAAATTGCGCGGTCAATAAGTGAGATCTGGCCGCGGGTAACCTGAGTGAAGTCATCGCTGATAGCGTGACTCACTTCAGTTGCTGCGGGGAGCTCACAGAGCGGTCGTGGTCTGTGACCGCTCTGTCAGCTTCTGATGTAGCAGAGCAGAGAACATTGTGGGATCTCTGTGGATTACGTCGGACCTGGAGGGGTATTTGGGGACTTGAATAAAGTGGTGAAAGAGGGTGTTTTTTTGTCATTTATTTCAAATAAAGGATTTGTATGTCTTTATTTTCTTTAACTTACAGGTTAATCATGGAAGGTATCTCGGGTAGATACCTGCCATGATTAACCGAGGACTTAATGGCAGCTATGGGCTGCTGCCATTAACTCCTTATTACCTCAATTGCCACCGCACCAGGCAATTCGGGATGAGCCGGGTAAAGTCCTGGGACTGTCGCATCTAATGTATGCGGCAGTTCCGGGCGGCTGCTGGCTGATATTTTAGGGTGGGGGGCTCCCCATAACGTGGCGCTCTCCATCCTGACAATACCAGCCTCAAGCCGTATGGCTTTACCGTGGCTGGTATGAAAATTGGGGGGGACCGCACGCCTTTTTTTTTTTTTTTTTTTTTTAAGTTTTTATTTAATTTACTGCACGATATAGACCCAGCCACCGGCGGCTGTGATTGGTTGCAGTGAGACAGCTGTCACTCAACTTGGGGGCATGTCTGACTGCACCCAATCATAGGCGCCGGTGGGCGGGGGAAAGCAGTGAATACTAGATGGAATAATGAGTGGCCGTCTTTTTCAAAAGAGGAAAAGCCGCCGGAGCTTTGTGAAAGCTGTGCAACGCCGCACTGGTGATCTGGGATCGGTGAGTATGAGAGAGGTGGGGGGGGGGGTCGGGGGGAGGGATAGACCGACATGGACAGAGAAAGAGACCGACGACAGGGAAACAGAGACCGACAGAGAGAATAGAGACTGCCTGACAGACAGACATTGAAATACCTCACTAATTTCCAGTGTTTTCTGCAACATGCGATGAAGGGAATTTTGTTACTTACCGTAAATTCCTTTTCTTCTAGCTCTTATTGGGAGACCCAGACGATTGGGGTATAGCTACTGCCCTCCGGAGGCCACACAAAGCACTACACCAAAAGTGCAAGGCCCCTCCCCTTCTGGCTATACCCCCCCGTGGTATCACGGGTACTCCAGTTTTAGTGCCAGAGCAAGAAGGAGGAAGCCAACAACTGGTTTAAACAAATTAACTCCGATTAACATCGGAGAACTGAAAAACCGTTCAACATGAACAACATGTGTACCCGCAAACAGCAAAAACAATCCCGAAGGACAACAGGGCGGGTGCTGGGTCTCCCAATAAGAGCTAGAAGAAAAGGAATTTACGGTAAGTAACAAAATTCCCTTCTTCAGCGCTCTATTGGGAGACCCAGACGATTGGGACGTCCAAAAGCTGTCCCTGGGTGGGTAACGAAATACCTCATGTTAGAGCTGCAAAACAGCCCTCCCCTACGGGGATGTCACTGCCGCCTGCAGGACTCTTCTACCTAAGCTGGCATCCGCCGAAGCATAGGTATGCACCTGATAATGCTTGGTGAAAGTGTGCAGACTCGACCAGGTAGCTGCCTGACACACCTGTTGAGCCGAAGCCTGGTGCCGTAATGCCCAGGACGCACCCACGGCTCTGGTTGAGTGGGCTTTTAGCCCTGAAGGAACCGGAAGCCCAGCAGAACGGTAGGCCTCTATAATTGGTTCTTTGATCCATCGAGCCAAGGTAGCTTTAGAAGCCTGCAACCCCTTGCGCGGACCAGCGACAAGGACAAAAAGTGCATCGGAACGGCGCATGGGCGCCGTGCGGGAAATGTAGATCCTGAGAGCTCTCACCAGATCTAGCAAACGCAAGTCCTTTTCATACCGGTGAACCGGATGAGGATAAAAGGAAGGCAAGGATATATCCTGATTAAGATGAAACGAGGATACGACCTTAGGGAGAAACTCCGGAATGGGGCGCAGCACTACTTTGTCCTGGTGGAACACCAAGAAGGGAGCCTTGGATGACAGAGCTGCCAGCTCAGACACTCGCCGAAGCGATGTGATCGCAACAAGAAACGCCACTTTCTGTGACAGGCGAGAAAAAGAAACTTCTTTGAGAGGCTCGAAAGGCGGCTTCTGGAGAGCAACTAGTACTCTGTTCAGATCCCATGGATCCAACGGCCGCTTGTACGGGGGCACAATATGACAGACCCCCTGCAGGAACGTGCGCACCTTAGGAAGACGTGCTAGACGCTTCTGAAAAAACACGGATAGTGCCGAGACTTGCCCTTTAAGGGAGCTGAGCGACAAGCCCTTTTCCAACCCTGATTGCAGGAAAGACAGAAAAGTGGGCAATGCAAATGGCCAGGGAGACACTCCCTGAGCAGAGCACCAGGTTAAGAAAATCTTCCACGTTCTGTGGTAGATCTTAGCAGAAGTTGACTTCCTAGCTTGTCTCATTGTGGCTACCACTCCCTGGGATAAGCCTGTTGACGATAGGATCCAGGACTCAATGGCCACACAGTCAGGTTCAGGGCCGCAGAATTCTGATGGAAAAACGGCCCTTGAGACAGCAGGTCTGGACGGTCTGGAAGTGACCACGGTCGGCCGACCGTGAGATGCCACAGATCCGGATACCACGATCTCCTCGGCCAGTCTGGGGCGACGAGTATGATGCGGCTGCAATCGGATCTGATCTTGCGTAATACTCTGGGCAAGAGTGCCAGAGGCGGGAATACATATGGGAGGCGGAACTGCGACCAATCTTGCACCAAGGCGTCTGCCGCCAGAGCTCTTTGATCGCGCGACCGCGCCATGAATGCCGGGACCTTGTTGTTGTGCCGAGACGCCATTAGGTCGACGTCCGGCACCCCCCAGCGGCGACAGATTTCTTGAAACACGTCCGGGTGAAGGGACCATTCCCCTGCGTCCATACCCTGGCGACTGAGGAAGTCTGCTTCCCAGTTTTCTACGCCTGGGATGTGAACCGCGGAGATGGTGGATGCTGTGTCCTCCACCCAATTCAGAATGCGCCGGACTTCCTGAAAGGCTTGCCGGCTGCGCGTCCCTCCTTGGTGGTTGATGTATGCCACCGCTGTGGAGTTGTCCGACTGGATTCGGATCTGCTTTCCTTCCAGCCACTGTTGAAAGGCTAGTAGGGCAAGATACACTGCCCTGATTTCCAGAACATTGATCTGAAGGGTGGACTCTTGCGGAGTCCACGTCCCCTGAGCCCTGTGGTGTAGAAACACTGCTCCCCACCCCGACAGACTCGCATCTGTCGTGACCACTGCCCAGGATGGGGGCAGGAAGGATCTTCCCTGAGACAATGAGGTGGGAAGGAGCCACCATTGTAGAGAGTCCTTGGCCGTCTGGGAAAGAGAGACTTTCCTGTCTAGGGAAGTTGTCTTCCCGTCCCATTGGCGGAGAATGTCCCATTGAAGTGGACGCAGATGAAACTGCGCAAAGGGAACTGCTTCCATGGCTGCCACCATCTTCCCTAGGAAGTGCATGAGGCGCCGCAAGGGGTGCGACTGGCCCTGAAGGAGAGATTGCACCCCTGTCTGTAAGGACCGCTGCTTGTTTAGCGGAAGCTTCACTCTCGCTGCTCGAGTATGGAACTCCATGCCAAGATACGTTAGTGACTGTGTCGGTGACAGATTTGACTTTGGAAAGTTGATGATCCATCCAAAAGTCTGGAGAGTCTCCAGCGTAGCATGTAGACTGAGTTGGCATGCCTCTTGAGAGGGTGCCTTGACAAGTAGATCGTCTAGGTAAGGGATCACCGAGTGTCCCTGAGAGTGCAAGACTGCTACCACCGCCGCCATGACCTTGGTGAAGACCCGGGGGGCTGACGCCAGACCGAATGGCAGAGCTACGAACTGAAGATGGTCGTCTCCTATCACAAAACGTAGAAAACGTTGATGTTCTGTAGCAATTGGCACGTGGAGATAAGCATCTTTGATGTCTATTGAGGCAAGGAAGTCTCCTTGAGACATTGAGGCAATGACAGAACGGAGGGTTTCCATCCGGAACCGTCTGGCGTGCACATGCTTGTTGAGCAGTTTTAGGTCCAGAACAGGACGGAACGAGCCGTCCTTTTTTGGCACCACAAAGAGATTGGAGTAAAACCCTCTCCCTTGTTCCTGAGACGGTACAGGAACCACTACTCCTTCCGCTCTTAGGGAGTCCACCGCCTGCCGCAGGACATCTACACGGTCTGGATGTGGGGAGGTTCTGAAGAACCGAGCTGGAGGACGAGAACTGAACTCGATTCTGTACCCGCGAGACAAAATGTCTGTCACCCACCGGTCTTTGACCTGTGACATCCAAGTGTCGTAAAAGCGGGAGAGCCTGCCCCCGACCGGAGATGCGGAGGGAGGGGACTGGAAGTCATGAGGTAGCCGCTTTGGAAGCGGTTCCTCCATTTGCTTTCTTGGGGCGTGAGTGAGCCCGCCAGGAATCTGAGTTTCTTTGCGTCCTCTGAGTCCCTTTGGACGAGGAGAATTGTGTTTTGCCCGAACCTCGAAAGGACTGAAACTTCTGCTGCCACTTTCTCTGCTGAGGTTTGCTTGATCTGGGCTGGGGTAAAGAGGAGTCTTTACCCTTGGACTGTTTAATGATGTCAGCCAATGGCTCGCCAAACAGTCTATCTCTAGATAAAGGCAAGCTGGTTAAACATTTTTTGGAACCAGCATCTGCTTTCCAGTCCTTTAACCACAATGCCCTGCGCAAAACTACCGAATTGGCAGACGCCATTGAGGTGCGGCTGGTAGATTCTAGGACCGCATTGATAGCGTAAGAGGCAAACGCAGACATCTGCGAGGTAAGGTGCGCCACTTGCGGCACCGCTGGATGTATGATAGCATCCACTTTTGCTAAACCAGCTGAAATAGCTTGGAGTGCCCATACGGCTGCGAATGCTGGAGCAAACGACGCGCCGATAGCTTCATAGACAGATTTTAACCAAAGGTCCATCTGTCTGTCATTGGCATCCTTAAGTGAAGCGCCATCCTCCACTGCAACTATGGATCTAGCTGCAAGCTTGGAAATCGGGGGGTCCACCTTTGGACACTGGGTCCAGCGCTTGACCACATCAGGTGGGAAAGGATAACGTGTATCCTTAGAACGTTTAGAGAAACGCTTTTCTGGATGAGCGTCGTGTTTCTGGATTGACTCTCTGAAGTCAGAGTGATCCAACAGAGCACTTAATTTACGCTTGGGATAGAGGAAACGAAACTTCTCCTGCTCTGCCGCTGCCTCTTCTGCTGAAGGGGCTGGGGGAGAAATATCTAACAGCCTATTGATGGCTGAGATAAGATCGTTTACCATGGCGTCCCCATCCGGGGTATCCAGATTGAGAGGGGTTCCAGGATTAGACTCCTGATCACTCTCTTCAGACACATCACATGGAGACTGATTGCGCTGAGACCCTGAGTAGTGTGATGACGTTGAGGGTCTTTCCCAGCGAGCCCGCTTGGGGTGGCTGGGGCAATCTGAGTCATTATACTCATCCTGAGAAGCCGGGGACCCCCTTGCAGTCTGGATTAAATCCAACTGCGGAGGATTAGAGGACATAGACCTCGCCGTGTCCATAGACTGAGCCCCAGGTATGGATTGCAAAGTTTCCAGGATTTTTGCCATAGCCACAGACATATTATCCGCAAAAACTGCAAAGTCTGTCCCTGACACCGGGGCAGGACTTACAAGCGTCTCAGCCTGGGTCACTACCTCTCCGGACTCCGGCTGGCGAAGCAGCACCGGATCTGAGCATTGCACACAATGGGGGTCATTGGAGCCTGCTGGTAGAGCAGCCCCACATGCAGCACACGCAGTGTACACAGCCCTAGCCTTGGCAGCCTTGCGTCTTGTGGATGACATGTTGCTGCCTCCTCAGAGCGATCTGGGGTATTCAGCCAGGAAGCGACCTCACAGTGCAAGAAATCAATAAATATATATATCTGGTGACACAGTACACTAATACACACTGAGGCACTAGAGGGGCCAGCTGAAATGCCGCTTACCGCCCGCTTAAGAGCGGGTGTGTGATCTCCAAAGCCCCCTAGTCCAGGTCTCCCAGAGCCTTGCGTCCTTCCTCCAGCCAGACATGCATGTAATGGCTGCCGGCGTCCTGAGAGAGGAAGGGGGGCGGGCCCTGGGCGTTCCTGACCAAGAGCGGGAAGCCTGCTTCCCTCTGTGCATAGTGAGAGGGCTGGAGCATGTAAATCAGGCTCCAGCCCTCGTCGCTGCCGTGAAACAGCGTCTCTCCCCTACCCTGATTGACAGGGTGGGGGCGGGAACGATCGGAGCTGCCGGCGTCCTAGGCCCAAAAGCCGGGGACTAGAGTTATAAACGCCCCCGCCGTAAAAGCGCGGTCGGCGTATCCCCGGCGCACCACAAGTCACAGCAGCGCCGCCGGTCCAGTGAGGGTCGGCGCTGCGTTCCCAGAACACAAAGTCCCCCAGATAACTGTAGGAACACCAGCTCAGTGTACGGTCCCCGGCGCACTACAACGCCCAGCCAGCCCGGAGTGCGTCTGTGCCTGCCGGGGACACAGAGTACCTGTATGATGCAGGGCCCGGTCCCTGATGGTACTCCTGCTCGGCATCCACCAGGTGCTATGGGTCTGTGGATGGAGCCCGGCGTCAGAGCTTTGAGGCCGGCAGGATCCCACTTCCACAGAGCCCCCAAGGGGATGTGGAAGGAAAACAGCATGTGAGGCTCCAGCCCTGTACCAGCAATAGGTACCTCAACCTTACAACACCATCCAGGGGTGAGAAGGGAGCATGCTGGGGGCCCTATATGGGCCCTCTTTTCTTCCATCCGAAATAGTCAGCAGCTACTGCTGACTAAAATCTGTGGAGCTATGCATGGAATGTCTGACCTCCTTCGCACACAAAGCTAAAACTGGAGTACCCGTGATACCACGGGGGGGTATAGCCAGAAGGGGAGGGGCCTTGCACTTTTGGTGTAGTGCTTTGTGTGGCCTCCGGAGGGCAGTAGCTATACCCCAATCGTCTGGGTCTCCCAATAGAGCGCTGAAGAAAAATGTATTTAGAAAAACGCATTTCACTAGGATGGTCCGTGTGCTGTCCGTGTGACATCCGTTTTTTTATCACGCATCCATAGAGTTTCATTGGCGAGACACGCGCGAGAAGCTCACCAAAACGCAGCATGCTTTTTTCCGTTTTGGACTGAAGAAAATAGCAGATGGGAGCTGCCTCATTGATTAACATGGGTCCGACAGCAATGCGAGAATTTCACGCATTGCACTCGTGCAAGTTAATCGCAAGTGTGACTCCAGCCTAACAGAACATTTATGGAAGGAACTAAAGCTTAAGAGTTCATAGAAGCCCACAGAGCCTTCTGTATTTGAAAAGTGTTTGTCGAAGAATGCTTAACCCCTTCACGACCAATGACATATCCGTCATGGATCGTGTGAGGTTAATCCCCCACCCCCTGCCGTGGGCAGGTCGCGGTGATCCGCGCCCATATCGGCTGTTTTCAACAGCTGACATGTGTGCCTCCATGTTAGTGGAATAGCTTCCACCCGCAACTTTTAACCCCTTACATCTCGCTGCGAAAGTCTGGGAGCGAGATGTAAATGCGCGCGGCCATTAGTTTCACTTACCGCCGCCCCCACCAGAAGTCACGTGCGATCACGTGACTTTCGGTGGTTGCCATGGTAGCACAGGGTCATGTGATGACGCCTTTAGCTAACATGAGTCACTTTCTCTCAGTGGCGGCATAATGCCAGCATGGAGAGAAGCAGCATATCTGCAGATCTCAGCTCTGTAGCTGAGATCTACAAATAGATCAGAGCGATCGGTTTGTTGATCTATATAGCCCCCTGGGGGTTATATTGGGACTAGTAAAATTGTATAAAAAAAACCCAAAAACCTAAAAGTTCAAATCACACCCCCTTTCGCCCCATTGAAAATTAAAGGGTTATAAAAATAAAAAAACACATTTGGTATCACCGCGTTCAGAATTGCCTGATCTATCAAACTGTAAAATCAATGAATCTGATCTGTAAACTGCATAGCTGCAAAGAATTCTAAACACCAAAGTGATGTTTTTTGGTCGCCGCAAGTTTTGCAAAAAACGCATTAACAGGCGATCAAAACGTAGCATCTGCGTAAAAATGGTATCATTAGAAACGTCAGCTGGAGACGCAAAAAATAAGCCATCACTGAGCCATAGATCCCGAAAAACGGGTTTCGGAAAATGGCGCCAAACGTGTGCCACTTTTATTGGACAAACTTGTGAATTTTTTTTTAACCCTTTATATATACCTAAACCTACATATGTTTGCGGTCTACAAAACTCACACTGACCACAGGCATCACAGATACATCAGTTTTACTATATAGTGAACACTATGAATAAAATATCCCAAAAACTATTGTGCGATGACACTTTTTTTTGCAGTTTTTCCACACTTGGAATTTCCAGTACACTATATGGTAAAACTTATCGTTTCATTTAAAAGTACAACTCGTCCCGCAAAAAGCAAGCCCTCATATGGCAAAATTGACAGAAAAATAAAAATGTTACGGCTCTCAGAAGGGGAGCAAAAAAAAAAAAAAAAAAAGAAAAAAAAAAAAAACCCCAGTGAAAACGCCCTGAGGCTGCAGGGGTTATAATAAAAAAAAAAAAATAAAATCAGACCTGAGCAATGCATGCGATTAGTATCTCCATACGGCAGGCATCTTGAAGCTGTCAGCAGTAACAAAGGTTTTTGTATGAAGTATTAAATAAATTTCATTAAACAGGTTTAACACTTTTCCTGAGTCCCTTCTCACTATTACACATCACTAAATTTAAGGACATCTGTGGTTTGATTCTTTGTCTTTGTGGATTGGATGGGTTGTTACTGACATTTGGTGATAAATTCAGCACCTTTAGAAATATATTTACGTAGAAAAATGGTGCTGTATTCAATTCTCATTTCCCCCGCTAATACTGCTATATATAAAATATATCAGACTACATAGCAAAAAAAAAAAATAAATAAATAAATAAATAAATAACCAACAAAAACACTAAAATGACGAACTGAGCTCCTGTACTCCACAATTACCTGAGGTCCAACAGCTATTAAAAAAATAAGGAAATTCTGAATTAAGTCTCATCTTTTCCGGGCTTGCACGTCTGACTCCAGTACATGGTCTCATAATATAAAAAGATTATCCTTGAAAGTTGCCAGCATGCTTTAAACAAGTAGTGTAAGCACAAAATCGCCCCCCCAAAAAAACAAAAACCCCGCACAAGACTGTACCTTGGCACTGCACCCAAAACTATCAAGTTGGCTTTTTGCTTGTTGTTTCCAATAACTGCATTTTTCATATCTCTGTAAATATAAATACAGAATTAGTAATAATAAAAATCATATTAGGAATAGTAATGAAAACAGCACAACTGAATGTATTTACAGTCAAGATCAAAATATCCTGAACAAAGATATAAAAACGCAACATTTTTGTTTTTGCTCTCACTTTTAATGAGCTGAACTCTAAAATCTAAGACTTTATGTACATAAAAGGCCTTTTTCTCTCAAATATTGTTCACAAGTTTATCTAAAGCTGGTTTCAGACATTCGTGTTTAATCAGGTACAAGCCACACGCATGGTTGTGGTCATACGTGTGACATCTGTGATTGCATACGTGTCACACGTACCGGATAAAACATGTGTCTGAAATAAAAAGATTTTCTATATTCCCCTGTATCCAGCGCTGCGGTCTTCGGCTCTGCAGCCTCCAGCTCCTGTTCCCCGCTCATTATATTCATTGATTATTCACCACACTCAGGACCTGGAAGACTGAGCATTGCAGGTACAGCACCACCGAGGACAGCACTGCGGGACAGGTGAGTATTCACAAAGCAGTGAACTCTAATGACAGCCTAAAGACACCCCCGCGACAGTAGATGTCACCACGGTGACTTCACGGGTTCATCAGAGTTCATTGGGAACTCTGCTGAGTCCCCGCGATGTTGTCCCCGCGATGTTCTGGCTTCCAGGTCCTCACTACATACACACACTGCTCTATACTCACCTGTCCCCAGCACTGCTTCGTCTTCTTGCTCCTCAGTGGAGTGAATATTCAGTGTATAATGTGCAGCGGTCAGGAGTGGGAGACAGCAGAGCCGAAGAAAACACCACTGGATACAGGTCAATATAGAAAAGCTTTTATTTAAAAGACATGCGTTTTCTCCAGTACGTGTCATTGATGTCACACATAGCACATCAGTGTACGACCCATGCTGCCGGAGAATAAACAAAAAAAAACAAAAAAAACAGACATCTCTGTGTGCGTGCAGGGCCACAGTCACATGATCTATGTGAAAATGCCATGTGAGTACTAACATGGGTACGCGTGGCATCTGTGTTAAAAACGGATGTCACATGGACCCGAAACAGGGACGTCTGAAATCAGCCTAAATCTGTATTAGGCTATGTGTGCACAGTGTGTCTTTCGTGGCGCTTTTTAGGGTGCGTGTTTGGGCTCAAAACTGCATGATTTTGCTTCCCCCAGCAAAGTCTATGAGTTTTCATTTTTGCTGTCTGCACACAGCGTTTTTTTAAGCTGCGTTTTTGCGCTGTAAAAAAAAAAAAAAAAAAAAGGACATGTCAATTCTTTCCTGCATTTTTACCCCGTGCAATGCGTAGGAAAAACGCAGAAATCAAAAACGCAGCAAAACAGCCAAAACGCGATAAAAACGCATGTGTTTTCAGCGTGTTTTTGCCGTTTTTATACATTTTTAGCGGCCAAAAACGCACAAAAATGCAGCGTCAAAAAAGCGCTGTGTGCGCACAGCCTTAGTGCACACTTTGCAGAGATCCATCCACCTCACAGGGCGGCATATCAAGAGGCTGATTAGACAGCATGATTAACCCATCATTTACATAAAAGTTAAAAAAAAAAAAATACAACATTTCTGAGTGCAGTAAAGGCCACGTCTCACTAAGCAACATCGCTAGCAACATCGCTGCTGAGGCACGACTTTTGTGACGTAGCAGCGATGTTGCTAGCGATGTCGCTGTGTGTGACATCCAGCAACAACCTGGCCCCTGCTGTGAGGTCGTTGGTTGTTTCTGAATGTCCTGGGCCATTTTTTAGTTGTTGCTCTCCCGCTGTGAAGCACAAATCGCTGTGTGTGACAGCGACAGAGCAACAACTAATGTGCAGGCAGCAGGAGCCGGCTTCTGTGGACGCTGGTAACCACAGTAAATATTGGGTAACCAAGAAGCCCTTTCCTTGGTTACCCGATATTTACCTTAGTTACCAGCGTCCGCCGCTCTCACACTGCCAGTGCTGGCTCCCTGCTCTCTGCACACGTAGCCGGACTACACATCGGGTAATGAACCCGATGTGTACTCTGGCTAGGAGTGCAGGGAGACCGCGCTAAGCGGTGTGCGCTGGTAACCAAGATAAATATCGGGTTGGTTACCCTATATTTACCTTAGTTACCAAGCGCAGTATCGCTTCCACGCGTCGCTGCTGGCTGGGGGCTGGTCACTGGTTGCTGGTGAGATCTGCTTGTGTGACAGCTCACCAGCAACCCATGTAGCGATGCTCCAGCGATCCCTGCCAGGTCAGGTTGCTGTTGGGATCGCTGGAGCGTCGCTTAGTGTGACGGTACCTTAACAGACAGAAGATATAAAGGTGTCAAGATAGATAGAGCCAAGTACAAAAAAAAAGAAAACAAACAAAACAACTGACCAACACTTCTAAGCAGAATAAAGATAATGCATAACCCAGAACTAGAAGAATACAGCACCACTCTAAGTGCTAAGATATATAAGAAACTATGTTACAATTAGCAGTAATCAAATTCAAATTTCATATGGTCATGTATCTTGGCACTGTTCACAGTTGCTTTATTCTGTTTGAAGGAGCTGGTCAGGCTTTTGTAGTAATTATTGGAGGGCTGTGACTACCACCTTTTGTGACTGAGCACTCCTATCTACATAACCCCCTTTTTTTTTTTTTTTTTTTTTAAGTTACCGTATTTTTTCTAACTAAGACACTTTTTCCCCCCAAATGTTGGGGGAAAGTGGGGGGTGTGTCTTATAGTTTGAATGTAGGGCATGGCTGCGGGGAATGAGGGTGCGACGGTGGAGCGGGTCATCAGCGGCATGAGCAGGCTGTAGCAGCGCCTGCCGTGACCACGTGCGCCCACTCATTTCATATGCATGCATCCTCCCGCTCAACATCTCTTAGCACTGAAGCCAGCGCTGACAGGTGGGCGGGATGATGGGCGGGGGAGGCGGCCCGTGTGATTACCCCTGGCAATTACAGCCTAGCATGATCATGTGTGGCTATATTCACTGCCCCCCCAAGCATCATCATCAGCACGGGGTGCAGTGAATAAGTACGGTATACTCACTGTTCCCTGCAGCATCGCGCTGTCCTACTGTCTGTCGGCCAGCTGATCTGTGTAGAGAGGACAGCAATGACATCATCCCTGTGTGCACCGCTAATCTCCACACACATCAGCGGCCGGCAGACAGGAGGGCATCACGATGCTGCAGGGAACGGTGATGGCTCCACACAGCTCAGCGGCGCTGCTGCTGGCACAGACAGGAAGACGAGCGATGCTGCTGGAGTGAGGAAAGGCGAGTATAATCGTTTATTTTTTTGTGTGCCACTGGATACAGGTCATATACCAGGACGGGGGTATATAGCAGGATGGGGGTATACAGCAGGACGGGGGCTATATATACACACAAGGATGGGGATCATATACAAGGCAGGAGGATCCTTAATAGGATGGGGTACCTTAGTAGAGAATTTGGGGACAATACCCCCAAAAAGGACATTTTGTGTACTCACCGTAAAATGTCTGTCTTTCTTGGAGCCTTTCATTGGGAGACACAGACAGTGGGTTAAGTGTTAGCTCCTCCTCCCACAGCATATAACCCCAGCTAGGCGGGAACTAGCTCAGTTTGTTGTAAACGCAGTAGGAGAAGACAACCAAAACCACAAAGGGCGGGAGCTGTGTCCCCCAATGAAAGGCTCCAAGAAAGACATTTTACGGTGAGTACACAAAAATGTCCTTTCCTTTCTCGCCTTTTCATTGGGGGACACAGACAGTGGGACGTCCCAAAGTAGTCCCTTGGTGGGAACTGAACTATTAACAGTGTAGAACATCAGCCTAAGAGCTGACTAACAACTGCAGGGAACACAAACACTGTCAAAAAAACGAGCAGTGGCCACTTCTAAATGGGCCACTGCCGCCTGAAGGACTTGTCTTCCAAGAGCAGCATCCGCGGAGGCATGCGTATGCACTCTGTAGAATTTTGTAAACCTGTGCACACTGGAGCAGGTAGCGGCCTTGCAAAGTTGGGCCGCCGAAGCCTGATGGCGGATAGCCCAGGAGGCACCCACTGCTCGTGTAGAGTGGGCCTGCACAGATTGAGGAGGAACAACACCTCGTGTTTTGTAAGTTTCACACATGGCAGTCCTGATCCATCGAGAAATCGTGGATTTAGAAGCCCGGTCGCCGTTTGTGTCCTTCTGAGAGGACGAAAAGGGCATCGGACTTGCGCAACGGCGCTGTTCTGGAGATGTAGATCCGCAGAGCCCTGACAAGATGGAGAGTGTGAAAGGCTTTCTCCAAAAGGAGTGGACCGGGGCCGGGCAGAATGACGGCAACACAATGTCCTCGTTCAGGTGGAAAGAGGATACGACCTTCGGAAGGAAGGCGGGGGAAGGCCGAAGTACCACCTTATGATGGAATATCAGGTAAGGTGAGCGACAGGAAAGAGCTGCCAGTTCGGACACTCGCCTGATAGAGGTAATAGCGACTAAAAAGGCAACTTTCCAAGAATACCGTTGAAGAGAGATTTCTCTCAAGGGTTTGAAAGAAGGAAGCTGAAGTGCTCCGAGAACCAAATTCAGATCCCAGGGATCTAAGGGGTGAAGATAAGGGGGGACCAAATGCCCAACCCCTTGAAGAAAGGTACGGACCTGAGGGCGAGAAGCCAGCTGCTTCTGGAAAAAAATTGACAAAGGCAGAAACTTGTCCTGTAAGGGCATTGAGAGCAAGACTCGAGTCCATACCGTCTTGCAAAAAGGCAAGAACATTAGGGATTGGAAAGGTCAGGGGCGACCGATTATGACGGTCACGCCAGGACAGATAGGTCTTCCAGGTCCTGTGATAAATGCTGGCGGAGGAAGGCTTGCAAGCATTAAGCATGGTATGAACTACCCTGGAAGAAAGAGGAGACTTGGCTAGAATCAAGGATTCAATCGCCACGCCGTCAAATGCAGCTGTGCTGTATTCTGGTGGAATATTGGACCTTGCGACAGAAGATCCGGGCGGTCGGGAAGACGCCAGGGAGTGTCGCCGAGAATGTGGAGGAGCTCTGGAACCAGGCCCTTCTGGGCCAGTCCGGGGCCACGAGGATCACCGGGATTCCCTCCGCTTTGATTTTCTTGATTACTCTCGGAATGAGAGGGAACGTAAGGAAAACGTATGGTAGGCGAAACAGCGACCACGGGAGGACTAGAGCGTCGGAGCCGAGCGCTAGCAGGTCTCTCGACCGGGATACGAAGGGATGTACTTTGGCGTTTAGCCGAGACGCCATGAGGTCCACAGCTGGGAGCCCCCAACGAAGAGTGATCTGATGGAACACCTCGTCGTGGAGGGACCATTCCCCTGCCGCTAGACCTTGCCTGCGGAGAAAGTCTGCGGCCCAGTTGTCTATCCCCGGAATATGGACAGCTGAAATAATGGGGATGTGCTTCTCTGCCCAAAGAAGAATCCTGGAGACTTCTTTCATCGCTGCCCTGCTGAGAGTTCCTCCCTGACGGTTGATGTGAGCCACAGCCGTGGCATTGTCTGACTGGATCCGAAGCGGGAGGCCCAGAAGCAAGGGTTGAAAAAGTCTGAAGGGCCAGAAATATGGCCCTGATCTCCAGAACGTTGATATGAAGGGATTACTCGGGGTAAGACCAGCGTCTGTGAGCAGTGTGGTGGAGAAACACCGCCCCCCAGCCTAACAGGCTGGCATCTGTCATGACTACGTGTCAGTGGACAGGGCAGAAGGACTTCCCCTGAGATAGGGATGAGACCTGAGTCCACCAGACGAGGGAGCTGAGGGCAGTCCGAGATAAGCGGACTGACCGGTATCGAGAGACTGGATTCTTGTTTTAAGAGGACAGAAGATCCAATTGCAGAGGGCGCAAATGGAATTGGGCAAATGACACGGCTTCCATGACTACTACCATCTTGCCTAATACGCTCATCCCACTCCGGGGGGGATGGGTAACGGCAGGAGCGGAGGGATTGGGCGGCCCGGATCAGGGAAGACCTCTTGTCTTCTGGAAGAAAAACCCTGGGCCTGAACCGTGTCTATCAGGATACCTAAAAAGGTGATGCGCTGATGAGGAATGAGGGATGACTTGTTGAAGTTGAGAAGCCACCCTAGCCTTGAGAGCGTGTCTGGGCAAATTTGCACGCTTTCTGAGCAAACTTGAAGAGTGCTCCCTTTGATAAGTAGGTCGTCCAAATAGGGAACGACCAGAACGCCTCTGGGGTGCAAAATGGACATGACGGCCGCCATGACCTTTGTGAAGACCCGAGGCGCAGTAGCCAGTCCAAAGGGAAGGGCCCTGAATTGGAAATGACGGTGTCCTACGGCAAAACGAAGGAACAGTTGATGCGATACACATATGGGAATGTGTAAATAAGCATCTTGAATGTCTATGGAAGCTAGGAATTCTCCCGGTTCCATAGCAGCTAGTACGGCTCGCAATGATTCCATTCGGAAGGTCCAAATCTATACGGACCTGTTTAGCCTTTTGAGGTCCAGGATAGGACGGACAGAGCCATCTTTTTTGGGGACGACAAAGAGGTTTGAATAGAAACCTTTGCCGCGCTGTTCCAGGAGCACTGGAATGATAACGTTTGCTTTCTGTAAAGAGGCTATGGCCTGAAATAAGGCCTGGCTTTGCGTTGTGGACTTTGGAGCCGAGAACGCAGAAACCTGTTGGCCGGTAGGGAATGGAAATCGATCTTGTAACCTGAGGTGACAATTTCTCGAACCCAAGCATCGTGAGTATGGTCTAGCCAGATATCCCGAAAAAGCAGAAGCCACCCTCCAACAGGAGTCGGCTCTGAGGGGTACCCGGCGTCATGCTGAAGGGGCCTTCGCGGGGCGAGGTCCCTTGGGTTTAGATTGTCTGGAGTGGTAACGCCAGGAAGAGTCCCTTGAGGGACCGGATCCCCGATCTGAGCGTTGCGACGACCCCTGTGATGGTTTTTGGGGGGCGGGCCGAAAGGACTGCCTGCACCAAGAAGACTTTTTAAAATTTTTGGATACAGGCCGCTTTTGTGGTAGAATGGTACTTTTACCACCCGTCGTCTCAGATAAAAGCTTGTCCAGGGATTCTCCAAACAGACGAAAACCCTGGAAGGGGAGTGTGGACAGGGACTTCTTGGAGGCACTGTCCGCGTTCCATATCTTTAGCCACAAGACTCTGCGGGCAAAAAGAGCGTTGGATGCCGTTAGGGCTGACAAACTAGCTGCATCTGAGGAGCCGTGAAGCAAGTAATTAGAGGCTAGAGAGAACAAATCAAGGATCTCAAGAGCCTCTGAAGGAATATTGCAAGAGCGAAGCAACTTGCGCAAGTTCCTACTCCACACACTCATAGCTCTCGCCACCCATGTCAAGGCACATAGAGGGCACAGAGAGGAGCTGGAAGCCTGGAAAATAGATTTGACCGCAGCATCAATTGCGCGGTCAGACGAGTCCTTGAGAGACGCGGTGTCTGAGACAGACATAACCGTGTGTTTAGCCAGCCTGGATACTGGCGGATCCACAACGGGGGGTACTGCCAGAGTTTAACCAGTTCCGATGGAAAGGGATAAGCGAATGAAGAGGAGGATTTTTTTATTAAACCTCCTATCAGGGTGATCCCACCGTTTTAGATATGATTTGATGAAAAATCGGATCCTGGGGAAAGGACTTAGGAGGCTTCTTGGCCCGCTTGATTGCCGACTGAGAAGTCGGGTCCGAAGGCTGATCAGAAATCGACAGTGATTGACAGCCGAAATTAATGTGTCTTCCATATGTCTAGACTCAGAAGGGACATCTGAATCAGAGTCAGAGTCTTGGGAATCGTGACTACTAAAAAGGTCATGGAGCCAGAGTCAGACTGATCATCGTCCGAGTCGGACGAGACGTAACGGTCGCAATGGCGCCTTTTGGAGACAGCCTTTTTACGTACTGGGAACGAGACACCAGACGAAGGCGGGCTCCCCTGGGGGAGCTGAGCCGGGGGGGGGGGCTGTGAGCCTGTGGAAGGCTGGGATATCTGAGCGGCCAGCTCATCTAACCTCTTAGAAGAGCCCAGGCAGGAAAAACGTCATCAGACTGGGGTACTGCCTGGATAGTGGCCGCAGCCAAATCCACAGACTGCACGACCTCCTGGTCCGGCAGCGGAGGCTGTTGTGACACGGTAGTAGGGGCATCGCAGCCCCGGCATAGTGGATAGCTTCGGCCATTACAAAAACGAGCGTCCACAGGTGGTACAAGCATAGTACAGGTCCATAGAGGATGCCTGGGAAGCTTTATCACCCTTGCGGTTACGCATGTCAGCAACAGTTCCACAATAAGTACAGGGAGCATCTAGCAGTATTATAAAGGGACTGCTGTGGGTGAGGAGCTGCTAGCAGTATTATAAATTACTGCTATGCAGAGCCGGTATATACCGAGTAAAGTAGCACACCCTGTCAAACAGTCGGTATATACCTACAGGCACAGTTAGTATATACTGCTAAAAGCTGATATACACCGCCAGCCAGCAGACACACACTGCTAGAAAGACAGCGATATACCACTGAGCAGAGCGGTATATAGTGCTGCAGAATCGCAGAGCCAAGGAGGCGATCTCACCCATGTCTGCTCCCCACATGTAATGGCGTCCAGCGTTCTCTGGCAGCATGGAGGGGAGAGACGGCCCACTAGAGGGAGCGGCTTCAGGAGCAGTGGAGGGGGCGTTGCTAGAATGCAGGCCGACACCGGGAGCTAAATTAATGATGCTTCCCCGGGATCACGGCCTGCATCGCCCCACCGGCGCCTTTCCAGGCGGCGGTTTGGATGCAGGGGACTGACTCGTCGTCTCCCTACCTGCCCTTACTCCGTCTGAAGACGCGTCGGTCCTGGGATGCGGGGATCTCGGGGACGCATCTTCGGCTCAAGGCTGAAGCAGGTTCTCGGCTCTGCTAGCCCTCTGGAGCTACCTCTGTGAGGTGCTTCCAGGGAGCCTGGAGGGGTACGCAGACCCGACCACTTGGGCGCGAGGGAAGACTGACGGCTTGTGCATGCCAGGTTTTCTCTGCCCGTACACGGGGGGGGGGAACGGGGGTGGCAGGGCACCCTAGTATTGCCCCTATCAAAAATAGAATGAATAAGAAAAGAAAAACAAAATAAAAAGTAAAAATAAGCTGGCCTGAGGCACCTCTGGTGGAGCTCAGTCCAGACATGTCAGCCTCCCTGCTGACACTAGGAAAAAACTGAGCTAGTTCCCGCCTAGTTGGGGTTATATGCTGTGGGAGGAGGAGCTAACTTTTTTTTTTTTCAAACCTAGTGTCACGCCTCCCCTGGAGACACCAAATAACCCACTGTCTGTGTCCCCACTGTCCGTGTCCCCCAATGAAAAGGCGAGAAAGGAACAGTGTCAGCAGCAGATCCTCGCTGCATAACTGTGTCATGACAACATTTGTTGCTTCAAATTTTATTTTCCCATTTTCCTCCTCTAAAACCAGGGTGCGTCTTATGGTCCGGTGCGTCTTCTAGTCCGAAAAATACGGTACTGCTGGATACTACCTGCCCATAAATTTGTAGGCTATTAAAACTTGGGAGAGTCATAATATTAGGTTAGGGACCTGTCAAAGAAGGACGCCTTGCCACGGCTGACGGGCTCTCATGATTTGGCAGATTTATGTGCCAAGTACCTTTTATTTTTAAAAAGGTATGTTACATGCAGCAGTAATGCCATTCACATTTCATAACGTTCAATGTTCACATAGATCTTGGCACTTACAGACTGCTGCTGTATTCTTTCATTTGTGTAGATGGATGGATAGATAAATAAATAAATAGATAGCTTGAGACCATATAGGTGCTTTGGGGTGGGGAAGGGGGTGTTGATCTTACCAGCAGATTCCCTTAAAGACGTTGTACGCTACTTTAAGATTAACGACCTATCCTAAAGGCCCCGTCACACTAAGCAACATCGCTAGCAACATCGCTGCTAACGAACAACTTTTGTGACGTAGCAGCGATGTTGCTAGTGATGTTGCTGTGTGTGACATCCAGCAACAACCCGGCCCCTGCTGTGAGGTCGTTTGTTGTTGCTGAATGGCCTGGGCCATTTTTAGTTGTTGCTGTCCCGCTGTGAAGCACAGATCGCTGTGTGTGACAGCGAGACAGCAACAACTAAATGTGCAGGCAGCAGGAGCCGGCTTCTGCGGAGGCTGGTAACCAATGTAAACATCGGGTAACCAAGAAGCCCTGTCCTTGGTTACCCGATATTTACCTTTGTTACCAGCCTCTGCCGCTCTCACTGTCAGTGCCGGCTCCTGCTCTTGCACCTGCACATGTAGCACATGTAGCTACAGCACACATCGGGTAATTAACCCCATGAGTGCTGTAACTAGGAGAGCAGGGAGCCAGCGCTAAGCAGTGTGCGCTGCTCCCTGCTCTCTGCACATATAGCTGCGTGCACTGATAACCAAGGTAAATATCGGGTTGGTTACCCGATATTTACCTTAGTTACCAAGCACAGCATCGCTTCAGTGCGTCGCTGCTGGCTGGGGGCTGGTCACTGGTTGCTGGTAACAGCTCACCAGCAACCCGTGTAGCGATGCTCCAGCGATCCCTGCCAGGTCAGGTTGCTGGTGGGATCGCTGGAGCGTCTGACTGTGTGACTTCTCACCAGCAACCTCCTAGCAACTTACCAGCGATCCCTATCAGGTTGTATCATTGTAGGGATCGCTGGTAAGTTGTTTAGTGTGACGGTACCTCAAGTAATCAGCTGTTTTCAGCATCAGATGACCAGAAAGGCTCAGTTCTAGAGCTAATCCAACTTCCGATAGTGGCTGTGGTCAGGAACGGCACATCCGCCTCCTATTCCAACAAAGAGGCAAGGGGGTGCCGGCCGGGGGTCAGACATTGCTGACTTATCCTAAGGATAGGCCGTCATTGTTTAACTTTGATCTTGGCCGCAGTGGATAGCGCCAGCACACCATGTAAGCTTTCATAAATCAATTAACAGTGACAAGTCCAATGATAAAAATACATACTTACATAACACCCTGTAGAACGTTTTGTGGATCTGGATCAAAAAGTCTGTCTACATAATGGCGACTGCTGGCTGTAACCTCCTAAGAGAAACGAAAGCGCAAAATCAGTTTTCCACAGTACACAGACACCTATATGGATATGGTGTGTATTCAATACATTCTGCCTTTAATATCTGCATTTCTTTAATTATAACCAAAACAATACAAGTTTTCTCCTAGAATACATGCAGAAATATGAATAATTAGTAAAATTAGTTTTTGTAGCAATAAGACCATTTACCGTAATCTAATATGCCTTACTCCCCCGTCCCCATTTATATAAATGTGAAAGCCTTAGCACAAAATAATGCATATGAACGTAGCGATGAGGTGACCATGTATACAGAGGGGGCAGGAGCTCAGCCCCCTCCACACGCAGCTAATGCCGGATACATCCATAGTCCACATCTGTCTGTAAAAGAGTTTGGCGCTGTGCTCCAATCGCTGCTCTTAACCATTTAGAGTCCTCAGTAAATCTGCGGCATTTAAATGGAGTAGCCACAAGAATACTCCCATCAGCCTCTGCGGTCCACCGATAGGCTGTCGGCAGCCATGATTACCTATGTCGCTGCCCTCTTAGTACTATATGGGAGACCTTCCTTTTCACTAGGTACTGGAATACTGTGGTATTGCTGTATGCAGTATAAGCGATCAGACAACTCCAGTTCAAGGTCCCCTAAGGGGACTTAAAATAAAAAAAAAAAAAAAAAAATTAAAAAGCTAAAAACAAAAACCATATCCTTATGGCCCGTCCTTCCTATTAAAAAACAACAATTTAGATAGTTGTGTTTGTTTTTTCATAATGTGCCCCAAATTAGTATCCATTAAATAGTCAGCTCACACAGCAAAAAAAGCTGACCATTGCCCACCTCTATTGATGGAAAAATAAAAATGTTATAGGTCTAGGAAAATTGCCTCAATTTTTATTTTTTTTTAAAACAAAAGTTTGCAAATTTTTTGTAACCACTTAAAAAAAACAAGCAAGGTTGTTATTGCTGTAAATGTGCTGGCCTGCAGAAATCAGGAATCCAGGCAATCTTCACCCTACAAATCAATACTGCAAAAACAAAACCAAAAATGCATTTTATTCACCATTTCATCCCACTTTTTATATCTTTCCCTGTTGTAAAGTACCCTTGCATTGGAAAAATGAAAAATACAACTTTTATCCTGCCTTTGTATGCAGCTGGCACCACCGCTCAGGGTTGGACGCCTGGTGCCAGTAAGGCTATGTGCGCACTAGGCGTTTTTTTCACGCTGCGTTTTTATGTGCGTTTTTGTCTAAAAAACGCACCCGCGGCTAAAAAAACGCGGCAAAAACGCATGCGTTTTTGCCGCGATTTGGTGCGTTTTTTGCTGCGTTTTTACTCACTGCGTTTTTAATCAGTGCACAATGCCATTAAAGATTGTTGATGAAAAAAAAAAAAAAAAAAAAGGTCTGATGTCATTTCCTTCTTCAAAATGTTCATTGTATGCAGGAGAGCAGACAGCTGCAGAACTAGTGTATGCAGGAGAGCAGACAGCAGCTGCAGAACTACAAGTCTCAGCATCCTCCATTCACTAGTGTATGCAGGAGAGCAGACAGCAGCTGCAGAACTACAAGTCTCAGCATCCTCCATTCACTAGTGTATGCAGGAGAGCAGACAGCAGCTGCAGAACTACAAGTCTCAGCATCATCCATTCACTAGTGTATGCAGGAGAGCAGACAGCAGCTGCAGAACTACAAGTCTCAGCATCCTCCATTCACTAGTGTATGCAGGAGAGCAGACAGCAGCTGCAGAACTACAAGTCTCAGCATCCTCCATTCACTAGTGTATGCAGGAGAGCAGACAGAAGCTGCAGAACTACAAGGCTCAGCATCCTCCTTCCAGGACTGTATGCAGTTTTTTGCCCAAAAAGAAAAAAAAAAATGACATGGGCTTCGCCATATTTTTGTATGCTAGCCGGGTACAGCAGGCAGGTACGGGCTGCCCCCAACCCCCAGCTGCCTATTTGTACCCGGCTGGGAGCCAAAAATATAGAGAAGCCCTTTTTTTTAATTATTTCATGAAATAATTAAAAAAAAAAAATGACGTGGGCTTCGCCTAATTTTTGAGTCCAGCCGGGTACAACTAGGCAGCTGGGGATTGGAATCCACAGTGCAGGGTGCCCATGCTTTCTGGGCACCCCCACTGCGAATTGCAGTCCGCAGCCACCCCAGAAAATGGCGCTTTCATAGAAGCGCCATCTTCTGGCGCTGTATCCAACTCTTCCAGCTGCCCTGAAGCCGGGTGGCTAGCCAGGTAATAATGGAGTTAGGGCTAGCTGTATATTATCAGCTGGCCCTAAGCCCGAAATTCATGGTGTCACGCCAATATTAGACATGGCCACCATGAATTTCTAGTACAGATAAAAAAAAACCACAACACACAGAAAAATATTTTTATTAGAAATAAAACACAACACAATTAGTGACTCCATCTTTATTGAAATAAACACCCCTCCGCAGTAATCCTGGGTCAGGGTCCCGCGCCGTCCAATCAGGATCCAATATCATCTGATCGGTTTGCTGGAAGGCAGAGCGATCAGATGATGTGTCAGGATCAAGTGCCTGAATCACATCACACATCAGCTGATTGTATAAAAGCCGATTATACAGTCAGCTGATGCATCAGTAGAAAAAAAAAAAAAAAATAATACTCACTTATGTGCTGTGGTGATTACCGGCAGCTCCTGGAGCGATCGATTGGACAGGAGTCTGATCCTATACGATCGCTGCCGGAGCTGCCGGTAATCAGCTGATGAAGTCCCCTGACGGCAGGATCAGCTGATAGCCGGCCGGGCGCGAAAAAGCCGGCGACACCGCGATCAGCTGATGCGTCAGGTGACTGCATCAGGTGATCCACCGCCAGGTCCTGCAAGCAAGGTCCTGCCCCGGGGAGACTGCACACAGCCAGAGCGGCGGGACCGGGAGGAGATGGGAGCGGGCATGGCACCGGGACCCTGCGGACAGGTGAGTATATGACATTTTTTTTTTTTTCTACTGTTCACTTTGGTTTTCGCCGCTGCCTCCACCTCCCGCCCAGACATGGCGCCGCACGGAGCTGACATGCACAGGACGGGAGGTGGACGCGGCGGTGACGGTACCGGGAGGATTCATGCTTCTGTGTTTACCAACAGAAGGAATCCTCTTCCTGTACACGTCACTATACTGCCCACCCCTTGCGTTTATAGCTGCGTTTTTAGTCATAGAAACGCGGCTATATGCGTTATTCATTGCGTTTTTAACATCTCATTGAATTCAATGAGTGAAAAACGCAGTGGAAAACGCAGAAATAATTGACATGCTGCGTTTTTGTGGTCACCACAAAAACGCAGCTAAAAAAAAAACGCTGTGTGAGGACAGCACTTCTGAAAACCCATTGACATTGCTGGGGAAGCAATGTCACTGCGTTTTCAGCACAAAAACGCGGTAAAAAACGCCGCTAAAAACGCGGCAAAAACGCCTAGTGCGCACATAGCCTAACAGCACAAACTGCAGGATTCAAATGCCAAGGGTGTATATTTATAAAAAAAAAAAAAAAAAAAAATAAGAAGAATCCTCAGTTTGTTGGGGTAGAGAACACCTAAGTTGTGTTTCTTTTCCTATTTGATAACATTGGCAGCTATTTAAACAGATTGTACAAGTTGTATAGCAGCAATATTCTTTGGACGGGATGATGTACTTAGGACAAGGGCTGTAACTTTCATTGAGAAGGGGTTGTGTCAAGGCAGTGGGCAACCCCTTTAAGATACCCTTCTAAAGGGAGTATAACAAGATGTAAAGTTATCCCCTTTCCACTGGATAGGAGAGATCTTCTTGATCACTGGGGGTGCCCCACGATTCCTGAGAACCGATGCTCCATTTATTCTCAATGGAGCTGGGTTGCGTCACAGTTTTGGTACAAATCCATGTAGTTATAGTGGCTGGGAAGCTTCAGTTCTTTAATATCTTCATTTTACCTCCAGATCACGGTTCACACACACACACACACAGCCAACACACGCGATACATACAAGGGACTAAAATTTACAGATGCTAAACAGGCTCGTGTGTTTTATAAGCTCCATTCATAACACTTTACCATGTGAAACTAGAGCTTTGGGTTATGTTCTCCAATCCATGAAGGCGATCCCCAAAAGCCAGGTGGGCAAGGCTCGTAGAAAAATGCAACTAAGCGGTCAGGCTACTTTCTATTACTATCCACTGTATTCTCATTGAACAACCCTTACAAAAGACACAGTGGCTCCTAAAATGTCCAGCAGGACTCCCTAATGACACCAGAGCAGAGATACGGGCAGGCTGGGAGTTGTGGTCTCAACAGTTGGAGCCACGGCTATAGCTCAGTAATTTACTGCGTCTGCCCCATCAGTCTATTACATGTCCGATAACAGAAAGCCGTATGTGTAGGAAGTTCTGCACTCCTATGCTTACAAAATATGGAATCAAGGGAACGAGAAGAAGAAACCACACAACGCGGCTGGGAAACAGAAGAACCTGGATGTTTTTGTTTTTTGCAAAGAAAAATCTACCAAGACAAAGACAAGTTATACTGAAGAATTTCCCGACAGATGATCAGATATTTCTGCTACTTTATAGGAAAACCCCGAATCATTCCTTCGTTAGGCTAGTTTCACACTTGCGTTGGATGGCTTCCGTAGCATTGCGTTGTGTTACGGATGCAATGGATGCGTTGCATATAGTGGCACAACGGAGGCTACGAATCGTACAAAACAACGGAAAGCTTTTTTTTTATTTTATTTTATTTTTTTTTATTCTTTACAGTTTTACCGGCAGCAGACTATTGTGAACGATCAGCTGATGGCTCTCAATAGCCGGCAACCGGTGGCTCAGCTGAGCGCTGTCACATGCCGGCGGCCGGGCATGCCACCGCGAGACAAAATAATTTTATTTTATTTTTTTTTAAATCAAAAACAAGGAGCATGCGCAGTGAAATCCTGAGGATTCCGCTGCTCAAAACAACGTTACATGCTGCGTTCCATCCGCTGGGCAAAAGCAACGGGGCGTCGCGCAGTGGAAGCAACGCAGGTCTTTTTGGCACAATCAGTCACCCATACAAGTCTATGGGAAACAGCGGAATCCGTTAACGGATTCCGCTGTTTTCCAAAAGGGCGGATTGTAACAGAAGGAAAACAACGAAAGTGTGAAAGTACCCTTACATATAATGGATAGCGTATAATCATATCAGGCTATAACATATTACAGTGTCCTAAACTGACTTTTTATTGAAACTTTACTTTGCCAAGTGAGTCCGTTCTGGATCCGTTGCACAACCAAAGTAAACATAAGCAGGGTTCCCATTGATTATTTTGGGGTCCATCTGGTTTCCATTATGTGATAAAATATCTAGTCGGCACTCGTAGCTAGAAGACCATGGCGCTCTATAATAGGGAACGTCCTACCAAACAATAGTGCAGGATACCACGGCGCTCACTTCAATATGCTTTTTAAAGTTTATTGGCAAGTCAGTGTATGGAAATAGAAAAGACCGCCATTGTTCCCATCTGTCCCAGACCCTGAACACCGCCACGTCCTATGGTCCATAGCAAATTCATAGGACACAAGACCTGAGCAATGAAAGGTTGCCCATCTTTTCCATTGCCATATGCGGACTTGGCTGTAAAACTTAAAACAAAGGGTATGCCCTAGTGTTCCCCCGTGGTCCCCACATAGCTTTCTCATGAGCCAGATCAGACACCCCCATACTTTGCACTGACGAGGGGCAAGCACCCCGAAACACCGTGTCTGCAAATTGGGATTCTGATCTGGCTTATATATCCTGAGTCATATTGCAAAGGATTGTTAAAAATCCACTTGTGACTTTTAGGATCGCTACTTCCAATAGGTGGCGCTGTGCTAGAGTTTGTCTCCTTTACTGGAGAGACAATTAAAATAGGCCATTAAGCTTTATTTCATAAATCATTATAAGACCCTGTGCGTTTTTACCCGCGGATTTGCTGCAGACATTCCTTGAGAAATGTTTGTAACCTTTCTGCAGACATTTCCCAGCAAAACCTATTGGAAAAAAAAAAAAAAGGACAAAAAGCAAAAAAAAAAAAAAAAAAAAAAAAAAAAAAACAAAACACTGTGCGCACACTGCATTTTTCCCTCAAGAAAATTCTTTCTGCAGAATTTCTTGAGAAAATTTCTTGAGAAAATGTGCATGTCACTTCTCTTCCGCAGGTACCTGCGGTATTTCACTCCATTCACTGTAATGTAATCGCAAAATACCACAGGTAGCAAATGATGTGCGGTATACCCTCGGTATAGCCACGGTTTACTTGCGGTAATGTTTATCGCTGCCTGCGTTTTGCAGGGAAGTGATGTCATTATGACAGGAAGAGGAAGCAGAGCAGAGAGTAAACTCACACAGATCACACTCCCTGGACGCCGCACGGAAGCACTTCTGTGTGACCTCCATCGGGTGCCCGTGCAGTCTGTGTCCCGCTCCAGCCCCGCGGCTGCCCGCACTGCGGTGTGTCAGTATCTGCCCGCCCTGCAGTATCAGCAGCTTCTCACACTGCAGTGCTGGCAGCCGCGGGGATGACGAGCGCTGCGGTCATGAGGTTAGATGAGATCATTACCTGCTGTGACGATCTCCTGCTCTTCTAACGTCAGCGCTGTCACTGCCTTCCGCTGTCACTGCCTTCCATTGCCCGCCACGTTCTCATGTCACGTCTCGCAGGCGGCCAGAGACTGTCACTAGGGGTGACGTCACGGGCTCCCGCTATTTTTCGCTGAGAACGCGGCGGGCATAGAAGTCAGTGACAGCGCTGACGTCAGGAGAGCAGCAGATCGTCACAGCAGGTAATGTACCTCGCTCCTGACAGCAGATCTCGTCATCTCCTGCAGTGACCTGGGCTGACCTATTGATGTTCGCTCAGGTTACTGCATTGCTCTCCCAGCCAATGGGGAACATTTTGTTCTTCATTGACTGGGACAGAGACTATGGTATGGATCATCGTGGGACCCCCTTATTGGATTACGCTGGACCTGGAATTGATTGTTCTTGTCAATAAATTGGTGAAAGAGGGAGTGTTTTGGGCAGTGTTTTTTCAAATAAAACTTTTTTTGTTGTCTATTTTTTATTTCTTACTGACTGGATTGGTGATGTCGGGTATCTGATAGATGCTTGACATCAGCAACCCCAGGGCCTGATGCCAGGTGACATTACACATCTGGCTTCAACCCCATATAATACCCAGTTTGCCACCGCACCAGGGCAATGGGATGAGTTGGGGCAAAGTGCCAGGATTGGCACGTCTAATGGATGCACCACTTCTGGGGTGGCTATGGCCTGCTATTTTTAGGCTGGGGAGTGTCCAATAACGGTGGACCTCCCTAGTCTGAGAATACCAGACCACAGCTGTCTGCTTTACCTTGGCTGGTGATCCAATTTAAGGGGGACCCCACGTTTTTTGTTTTAAATAATTTATTTAATGTAAAATAACAGCGTGGGGTGCCCTCTGTTTTGGATTACCAGCCAAGGTGAAGCTGCCAGCTGTGGTCTGCAGGCTGCAGCCGTCTGCTTTACCCTAGCTGGCTACAGAAGATAAAGGGGGACCTCATGTCGGGTTTTTTTTTTTAATTATTTATTTATTTTTTTGGCTAAATACAAGGCTAATCACCCTTTAGTGCCACATGAAAGTCACAAAAGGGTGCCAGCTTAGAATATGCAGGGGGGTGTGACATTATATAGATCTTTCTCATCTATTATCTATCCATCCATCTTTCCCTCTATCCATTATCTGTCTATCAATTATCTATTATCTATATTTATTGCAGTTACAGCATAAAATACTGCAGGGACCAACCTGCGGAAAAAAGCATGTGTTTTTCTCACGGTTTTGGTGCGTTTTTTACCGCAGGTGCGGTAATCTTCAACTTCCAGAAGTTTCTCAAGAAATTTTCTTGAGAAAAATCACTTTTCTAGTGCGCACATAGCCTTACACATGAAAACAAGCCACTCTGTAATAAATCTTATCAGACAAATCTGCTTCTTTCTCTGCTAGAATGGATTAGTCATTATCAAAATACTTAATTCTGGAGGTTAAATCTGTATTTGGTGAAGACTTTCCCATTAATGAGATAGGAGATGGTGCTGATGAAATTCTATGATTAGGGGGTGGAGCTCTGCCTCTAGCTCCTCCCATTGTCACAAAATCATCAGCACCATCTGCCATCTCCATAATGGGAAAGTCTTCAGTGAATACAGATTTTACCTCCAGAATTAAGAATCTTGATAATGACTGATCAATTCTGGCAGAGAAAGAAGCAGATTTCTCAGATAACATATTACAAAGCTGTTCATTATCATGCACATTATTTATAAATGAATAAAAATGCCCCATTCTAAACATTCCTTGGACCCTTTTTTCTTTCTTTGCTCTATAAGGCTGCTTTCACACCTCCGGTTTTTGCAGTGCGGCTCAAACCGGCTCAAAAACCTATGCAACGGATGCAGCGAAAAAAAATGGATCCGTTGCATAACTTTTTCCATGCGGCCCGTCCGTTTGACGGATGCGGCTTGATACTGAGCATACGCAGTGCAAAAAAAACCGCATCCGGCGGCCGGATGAGTTTTCTGCCGCAGGACGCCGAAACCTGCGTCCATAAGCTTGCATTGTAAATTGTGCCGCATGGCGCTGGATCTGGCATGATGCGTTTTTTTCGCCGGAGACAAAAACGTTCACTTGAACGTTTCATCCGGCTGCCGCATCAGCTAAATATGCCGCATCCGGCAAAAACTGGACGCAACGCAAGGCCATGCGGCACAATCCGGCGCTAATAAAAGTCTATGTGGAAAAACCGCATCCGGCGGCAAAAAAAAAACAAAAAAAAAAACGGATGCGGTTTTCCTGCAAAGCGCCGTAATGTGCCGCACAGCAAAAACCGGATGTGTGAAAGCAGGCTTATGCAACAAATCCATTTTGGACATGAACTCAATGTCTATTCCTAAAACAAACACAAATGTGTTTGGAATATCAGAATCAAGTATGAACAGAGTCTAATCAGCAATCAGAGTTCACATAGTCCGTGAAAAAGAAGAAGAAAAAAAAAAAAAAACAAAAGCATATTTTGGTCATTAACCTTTGCAAAGTAAGGCAGGTCTTGCATCTGTCAAGAATCACCGCAATCCAAAGAATACAAGGCACAGGTTATAGCGCTGCGCAGAAAAACGAACAACTCATACTAAATCCTCTTGAAAGGAATTCCAGATTCAGGATGGAGTACAACAAAGTCACCCTGGCTCACCATTACCAATGTAACCTAACAATCCCTGGCTATGCTATAAAGCAGGGGTGCACAACTAATTTTGGTTCGGAGCCCACATTGTCAGCTTGAGCCAATCCAATTGGCAGGAATAAAACATCAAAACACAACAGAAATGTTTCCTAGCTGCTGATCCCATTATTAGGACTTCTGTACTGTTCTCCATTCCATGGATTCACCTTTCTCCATGGTAGTTTATGGAAGACGCTGGCACAGTGAAGTGGTCCCCTTCTCCCATAAACTACACAGATTACAACAGCACTCATTTTCATCAGCTACTTCTTTACTCCATTGATCACTTACCTAAATGATGACTAGACCTGACCAGACATAGAAGCAGCCACCAGACAGTGTCACACAGAAGGCTGTAAGGGGCCACATGCAGCCCCTCGGCCACAAGTTGTGCACCCCTGATCTAAAGTCTCAAACCAAGAAAAGCAAAATAAAAGCTCACACAAGGCGTTACTCCGCTCTGGAGCCACTATTCCATGATGTGGCCCGTTCAGCCTTATAGTGACCACCAATTATTTACTGACCTTAGTTAAAATAGAATTGCATCCCCCTCACCGGTGAAAATGCAGCAGCCAACAACCTGCTGCATCAGCCATGATCACTGCTGGCACCGACCATGGCCGTTTAGCCTCTTAGAGATTAACATCCAACACCGCGGAGACACCATCACGTGTTTCTCAACGCAGTGACACTAGAACAAGGCCCCCTGGGAAAATATGCAAAACAAGGATGCCGCGGAGACAACATCACATGTTTCTCAACGCTGGCAGGAAACTAGCCAGGTCTTTCACCGGGAAGGAACAACCACAGGAAGGGCAGTCTCCAGTCAAGGAAACTGCCTATGCCAAAACATGGTATCCATCCACAGACAGCTGTTTCCTACTTCACACTGAGGAGGGGCAAATACCCCGAAACAGCTGTCTGTGGATGGATACCATGTTTTGGTATAGGCGGTTTCCTTGACTGGAGACTGCCCTTCCCGTGGTTGTTCCTTCCCGGTGAAAGACCTGGCTAGTTTCCTGCCAGCGTTGAGAAACATGTGATGGTGTCTCCGCAGCATTCTTGTTTAGCCTCTTAGATGCTGCTGTCAATAGTGACTAATGCATCTAGAGGGTAACAGTGTGGGGGGGCTCCTCTTAACCCCATCAGCACCCCAATATCACGAATCTGTATTCCTGATGGTTGTCATGGCAATTCAAAGCCAAATAACTGCCTAAGAGTCTTTCATTCCCATCATGCCACTTTGCACTAACAGGTTAAACCAAGCTCCAAAATCCTATCCCAATATGTAAGAATAATAATAATAATAATAATAAATATTAGCAAATATCTCCAATTAGAAATGTAGTATAGTTCTTCTGATTCGTTATGTCGCTTACCTCATGTTCAGGGCATTGCAGGACCTTAGATACCCATGATTATGACCACATATATAGTCACAGTTAGTTAGTTGCTCATGGTCATAACCATGGATACCTGAGGTCCTGCAATGCCCTGCACATGATTTAAGCTACATAGAGAATCAGAAGAACTATACTACATTTCTAATTGGAGGTATTTGCTATTATTACTCCGCCTACATATTAATTAAGAAATAAAGTCTGGAACGCTATTCGAAGTCTGAACTGGGTGCAAAAACCCTAAAAAAGTCACTATATAAAGAGAAGTGCTGCTGCACACCAGTGACAGTGCAAGGGGAATAAATGTAAAGCAGAAACTGCTGTGTGAATACTGACAAGAAAAATACAATAGCTATATGCAAGAATGAAAATATGACAATGGAATCTGCATTACTGCCATGAACTTTAAGAATAAAGAGAAATTTAGCTACTGAATTGATCAATGCAATAGAGCCCCAAAACTACGCCAAAGTATTTCTCTACGTTGGGGTCCCTAGCTAGTGTGTGTCCTCTCATGCAGTTAAAAAAACTTAGGCTGGGGCCACACGGGGACTACTGCGATCCCCTTGCATGACACTCGGCTCGTGCTGGCAGTACAGCAGAGCAGAGTGTCATGCGTGTGTCCTTGCTACTGAGGTCCGTTCGTGCGAGCAGACCTCAGCTGCGGGGGGGGGTGGGGGGTGGGCCGGCACTGAGGAGGGTAGGGAGGGATTTCTCTTCCTCTCTCCTGCGTAGCCGGCTATTGCCATTCTCGCACTGCACTGGCAGTACACCGGTGTACCGCGAGTGCAGTGCGATTGTTCTATAGCCCCATTCACTTGAATGGGTGCGAGAGAAAGTCTCGCATTACAGTCGCGGCATGCTGCGATTGTTTTCTCAGTCCGATTAGGGCTGAGAAAATACTCGCTCATGTGCGCTCACACACAGGCTAGAATTGGTCCGAGGGGAATGCGATGTTTTATAGCACTCCACTTGCACGGTTTTTCTCGCCGTGTGGCTTAGGCCTTACCGTGTGTGGGAAGCTGAGACCCAGGCTATGTACAGTGCTGGTCAAAAGTATTGGCACCCCTGCAATTCTGTCAGATAATAATCAGTTTCTTCTTGAAAATGATTGCAATCAAATTATTTGGTATTATCTTCATTTAATTTGTCTTCAATGAAAAAGAAAAAAAAAAAAAATTGTAATAAAGCCAAATTGGATATAATTCCACACCAAACATAAAAAAGGGGGTGGACAAAAGTATTGGCACGGTTTGAAAAATCATGTAATGCTTCTCTAATTTGTGTAACTTACCTGTGGCACCTAACAGGTGTTGGCAATAACTAAATCACACTTGCAGCCAGTTGACATGGATTAAAGTTGACTCAGCCTCTGTCCTGTGTCCTTGTGTGTACCACATTGAGCATGGAGAAAAGAAAGAAGACCAAAGAACTGTCTGAGGACTTGAGAATCCAAATTGTGAGGAAGCATGAGAAATCTCAATGCTACAAGTCCATCTCCAAAGACCTGAAAGTTCCTGTGTCTACGGTGCGCAGTGTCATCAAGAAGTTTAAAGCCCATGGCACTGTGGCTAACCTCCCTAGATGTGGAAGAAAAAGAAAAATTGCCGAGAGATTTCAACGCAAGATTGTGCGGATGGTGGATAAAGAACCTCGACTAACATCCAAACAAGTTCAAGCTGCCCTGCAGTCCGAGGGTACAACAGTGTCAACCCGTACTATCAGTCGGCGTCTGAATGAAATGGGACTGTATGGTAGGATATCCAGGAAGACCCCACTTCTTATTCCGAGACATAAAAAAGCCAGGCTGGAGTTTGCCAAAACTTACCTGAGAAAGCCTAAAACATTTTGGAAGAATGTTCTCTGGTCAGAAGAGACAAAAGTAGAGCTTTTTGGGAAAAGCCATCAACATAGAGTTTACAGGAAAAAAGGGGGAAAAAAAAGGGCATTCAAAGAAAAACACGGTCCCTACAGTCAAACATGGCGGAAGTTCCCTGATGTTTTGGGGTTGCTTTGCTGCCTCTGGCACTGGACTGCTTGACCGTGTGCATGGCATTATGAAGTCTGAAGACTACCAACAAATTTTGCAGCATAATGTAGGGCCCAGTGTGAGAAAGCGGGTCTCCCTCAGAGGTCATGGGTCTTCCAGCAGGACAATGACCCAAAACACACTTCAAAAAGCACTAGAAAATGGTTTGAGAGAAAGCACTGGAGACTACTAAAGTGGCCAGCAATGAGTCCAGACCTGAATCCCATAGAACACCTGTGGAGAGATCTCAAAATGGCAGTTTGGAGAAGGCACCCTTCAAATCTCAGGGACCTGGGGCAGTTTGCCAAAGAAGAATGGTCTAAAATTCCAGCAGAGCATTGTAAGAAACTCATTGATGGTTACCGGAAGCGGTTCGCAGTTATTTTGGCTAAAGGTTGTGCAACTAAGTATTAGGCTAAGGGTGCCAATACTTTTGTCTGGCCCATTTTTGGAGTTGTGTGTGAAATGATCAATGATTTGATTTTTGTTTCATTCTCTTTTGTGTTTTTTCATTGCAAGCAAAATAAATGAAGATAATACCAAAGAATTTGTGATTGGAATCATTTTCAGGAACAAACTGAGTATTATCTGACAGAATTGCAGGGGTGCCAATACTTATGGCAAGCACTGTATGTATAATGTGGACTGGTGATAGGTGTGGATGGGGTTCACAAATGAAAGACTACAAATCAATTAAGAAATAATGTCTGGAACACCATTCTGAGTCTGAACTGGGTGCAAAAACCCTAAAAACAGAAGAAAAAAACCTAAAAAAAAACCACATAGAAGGGCTGCACACCTCCTACATATTAGGGAAGGGTTAATAGATCACCTGGCAGCAATTTGGAATATGTAGAGTGGTACGGTTTTTAAAATGTTCTCACTTTGGGAGGTGGTTACAATATACAAGTCCCCCAAGGTCACTTCAAAATTAAATAGGTCCATTAAAAAAAAAAAAAAAAAAGTTTAAGTTTCCTTGGGGGAAAAAAAATAAAAAAACAAAAATGAAAAATTGCGGTTAATTTTCAAAGATGTAAACATTAACAAAAAAAAAAACAAAAAAAAAACAAAACACACACACACCACAACAGAAGTGAGGCGAAGGTTATTCACTTTTTTGTGTGGTGTGGCTAACCGGATTAGAAAGATAATCAAAGTTTGGAAATTGCAAAATGTGTCAAATTTCTGATATTTTATGCATTTAGAAACCCCCCCCCCCCTTCCCAAAACCCACCCCCCTAAATTTACCTAACATGAGTCACAAAAAAAAAAAAAAAAAAAGTTAGCCATATAAAGTGACATATGTCAGATGTAAAAATAATGGAACCGTGTGGAGTATTGGTAGACATGGTTATTAGAAAATACTCGGACTTTCTACCCAGAGAAATAAATAATCATCTGCACAGGAAGTGTCCCGTGTCACGTGCGCTCTCCGTCATGTGCATTCCCATTAGACAGTGCGCTGCTTTTTAGACACATTTTAAAGTGTATTCTTTATTCTGGTGACTAAACCACTGTCTGAATAATGACAAAGCTGTAATGGTGTCAGCACATGAGGGATGAGAGCACAGGGGAGGTTTCTAGCCGTCTATTGCCCACTAGATTACTACGGACGCTGCACTTTTAGGGGATTATAATGGGTATGTTAGAAGCGGACTGCACAAAAACTTGAAAATCCAGCTGTAAGCATGTCTCCTACATCATCCCCATATCCAATCATGGTCAGTAGTGTGATAAATCTCAGCATTTACAGAAATCTATGGGGGCAGCAGCACAACAGTTCCCCAACATCTAGGCAATAAGTGATCGGGCATGCTCGATTTCAATATGACCATTCCTTCATTCCCCTTGAACAAAGCAGCATTTGTCGCAATTACTGGTAAAAGATCAAGCAAAAAGAAAGATCAATGATCCACCAGAAGCCCTTTCATTTAGTGCTCAGACTGCCGTTCCGTTTGTCCTGTTCCTGTTTTTTTTGCAGAACTACTGACAGGACCATCTTTTCAATATTTTTTGTGTAGGATTGGATGGCACATGGAAGCACTTGTGAATTAGTTCCTTAAAAAAAAAAAAAAAAAAAAAAAAACCATCGGATGCCGTATGTCCATTCCGTTATTATGGAACATGTCCTGTTCTGTTCTGTAATAACGGACCGTGACTCAATACAAGTCAATGGGTCCGCAAAATCCCCGGAAGCCGCACGGAAGCACTTCAGTGTGGCTTACGTCTGGTGCCCCTGCTGTCTGTCCCGCACCGCAGCGTGTCAGCAGCTGCCCGCACCGCAGCGTGTCAGCAGCCACGGGGATGGCGAGCGCCGACATTAGGAGGTTAGCAAAGTTCATTACCTGCGTGATTAAGTCCGCTGCACTCCTGACATCAGCGCTTGTCACTGACTTCTATGCCCACTGAGTTCTCAAGTCTCGCGGGCGATCCGAGACTGACTAGCGGTGACGTCACGGGCCGCTCGCAATATTTCGCTTGTTAACGCGGGGGATGATGGAAGTCTGTAGTGAGCGTTGATATCAGGAGTGCGGCAGCATTCATCACCCAGGTAATTTACCTAGCTAACATCTTGAAGTCAGTGCTGGTCATGCCCTGCAGTGACCTGGGCTGACCTCATGAAGTTAGCTCAGGTCACTGCATTGCTCTCCAAGCCAATGGGGAACATTCTGTTCTTCATTGACTGGGACAGAGAGTATGGATCGTTGTGGGACCCCCTTAGGCTGCTTTCACACATCCGGTTTTTCCTGTGCGGCACAATCCGGCGCTTTGCAGAAAAAACGCAACTTTTTTTGCCGCCAGTTGCGGCTTTTTTTGCATAGACTTACATTAGTGCCGTATTGTGCTGCATGGGCTTGCGTTCCGTCCGTTTTTTGCCGCATGCGGCAGATTTAGCCGATGCGGCGGCCGGATGGAACGTTGCCTGGCATGTTTTTTTGTCAGGCGAAAAAAACAACGCATCGCGTCCGGCCGATGCGGCGCGATTTGCAATGCATGCCTAAGGACGCCACATGCGGCGTCCTGCAGCAAACACCGCATCCGGCCGCCGCATGCATTTTTTTCCACTGCGCATGCTCAGTATCCTGCCGCAAGCGGCAAAAACCGGACGGGCTGCTTGTTAAAAACTTATGCAAAGGATGCGGTTTTGTAGCCGCATCCGTTGCATAGGTTTTAGAGCCGGATTGGCCGGCTCTGCTAAAACCGGAGGTGTGAAAGCAGCCTTACTGGATCACGCTGGACCCGGATTTGTTTTTTTCTTTTCAATAAATTGGTAAAAAAAAGAGGGAATGTGTTGGGGAGTGTTTTTTATAACAAAAAAGTGTTTTTTTTTGTTATTGACTGGGTTAATGATGTCAGGTATCTGATAGAAGCCGCAACATCCCTAACCCCAGGGCTTGATGCCAGGTGGCATTACACAGCTGGTATCAACCCCATATATTACCCAGTTTGCCACCGCACCAGGGCAACTCAGGATGAGTCGGGGAAAGTCCCGGGACTGCTGCATCTCATAAATGCAGCAATTCCGGCCATCTGCTCGCTGATATTTTTAGGCTGGGAGGCTCCCAATAACGTGGGTCTCCCCAGCGTGAGAATACCAGCCAGCAGCTGTGAGGCTTTATCTTGGCTGGTAACAAAATTTGGAGGGGGGTGGGGGAAACCACACGCCATTTTTTTTAAATTATGTATTGTACTGTACGATATAGACCCGTCCACCGGAGGCTATGATTGATTGCAGTTTGATCAGCTGTCACTCAGCGTGGGGGCGCATCTAGCTGTAACCAATAAGACAGGGGGAGGGGGGGAAAGAATATGTATGAGCCTAATGAGCTACCAGCTTGGGAAAAACAGAGCAGTGTTGCAGCCGCCCTGGTGATCAGTGAGTATGAAGCGCTTGTTCCTACCCCTTTGCACCAGATTCTATTACCCATAGACTTTATATGGGGACCAGCATCTGGCCAAATACCCTGGACTGTAAGTAACTCTCCTCACTTTTTTTTTTTTTTTTTTTTTGCAAACCGCAAAAACAAACACGGAAGTCACACGTACCGTATACTGAACAGAACAGCCCGTATGCCGTTTTCACACGGATGCATCCATAGAAACACAGGACCGTTTTTTGCGGACCGCAGAAACGGAATGGTCATGTGAATGTAGCCTTATGGCCAAAATACGGTCTACTTTTTTACCTTCTCACATGCATGAAAACATCATAGGTAAAAAAATGCAGGCTAGTCTGGTTCGGCCACTTTCAATTCTCTGCCTTTGAGAGAAACCACGTGAGACTACTCAGGACATGACCGTCCACCCGCACAGGAAAGAGGGGAATCATGACAGTGTACATATCACACACAGTCACAATCTCACAATCTGCAGTAACCGAGTGACTGCAGATATTCTTCTTCATATATGTTCACGTTACATTTTTGCAGCAAAAATCCTATTTTCCAAAGTTTTACTGCAAATGGATGTACCAGCACATCTAGTGCGGACTCAGGAGCTGTGCCCAAAGCGACCACCGTGGGAGCTCGGTTTAATGGACAACTGAGCTACTGCAGTAAAAGCCAGGGCCGGAACCAATTGGGTTGTTAAAAACTAGATACCACAGTCAATAGTGACTGAGGCATTTGAAAGGTTGTTGGGCTCCATCTCTGTCACCCCATGGACCGCACCCCCACAAGATCATAATGTGCTGATTATATCCTCCAAGTCTGTCACATGGTGGCCTGTTAGTCCTAGCATAAGCAGGACCTAATGCCTCCTGTCCATCTAACACCTATGTACTGCAGGGCATGAGATCTGGCAGCGTTCGGGTGCACATGATCAGGACCCGATGCGTCCTGGACACGGCGGGTCCTGACCTGTGGAGCTGAGAGTCTCCTCCGCAGAAGACCGCAGCTGCTCGTGCCCACGATCTGGGCTTGGGCAGTTATGGTCTCCTGCTACACTTGTATATCCGCAGCAAAAGAACTGCCGTACTGCAGCTTGGGGAGCCGGACCACATTTCAGTTTACGCTGTGGGCAGTACATACACAGTGGGCATGGGATGTCTAGAAATCCCATTCACTAAGCTTGTACTGTACATTGCAGCATTTTGGACACAGCTGAAACACACCGCATCCATAACACTACGAACCCTGATTGTGGGCACGCAGCTTTAGACTATGAACATGCCGAGTATTTGGTTGCATAAATTTCAGTACAAAATCTGCATCTTTAGGCAAAAAAAAAAAAAATATTGCAGTATTTTTCCATGCATTTTAGGCTAGTTTCACACTTGCGTTGAACGGCATCCGTTGCATTGCGTTGTGTGACAGATGCAACGGATGTGTTGCATATAGTGGCACAACGGATCGTACAAAACAACGGAATCAGCTTTTTTTTTTTTTTTTTTTTAACACAGTTTTACCGGCGGCAGACTATTGTGAACTTGTGAACGATCAGCTGATCACCCGGAGACCGGGCGGTCAGCTGATCGCTCACAGCAGCCGGTCGCCGGGTGATCAGCTGATCATTCGGCCGCCGAGAATGTGTGCGGTGGGCGGAGTGCGTGGAGCAGAGTGGGTCCATGGCGCTGAAGTGAGTGTGAGTGAGTGAGTACACATGCGGAGTGAAGTGCGGGAGGGGGCGGAGCCAGTCAGGGAAAGTGTCGGGCTTTCTGCACACGTAGCCAGGGTAAATATCGGGTAACTAGGCAAAGCACTTTGCTTGGTTACCCGATGTGTACCCTGGTTACGGGTGCAGGGAGCCAGAGAGAGTATGCGCAGTGAAATCCTAAGGATTCCGCTGCTCAAAAAAAAAAAAAAAGTTACATGCTGCGTTCCTTCCACCCGGCGGAAGCAACGCAGCGTCGGCCAGTGGAAGCAACGCAGGTACTTTTGGCACAATCAGTCATCCATACAAGTCTATGGGAAACAGCGGAATCCGTTAACGGATTCCGCTGTTTTCCAAAAGGGCGGATTGTGACGGAAGGAAAAAAAACAAACAAACACAAGTGTGAAAGTACCCTAAGGTGGAAAAACCCTGAAAGCATTGACATGCTGCAGATTATTTTCTGCACTACATCTGAAAGGAGAAAATAAGTAACGTGCACAAAACTTGAGAATCTTTAGTGACTTTGCTGGCATAAGGATGGGCATGCAGATTTGAGGCAAAATTTCACCCAAACACGCATAAAAAAAAAAAAAAAAAAAAAAAAAAAAAAAAAAAAAAAACACAAAACTGTGAGGCACATGGCCTTACACTGACAGGAGGCTTTTTAGACCCTGCTTATGGCGGACTACTGCACCTACCAGACCAAGACTTCAGGCTGCAATAATATGAAACGGTCACACCATTTCACCCTTACAGTAAACCCTTAGAAAAAAAATATATATATATATATAATATTATATTATACATACATACATACATACATACATACATACACAATGCAAAATAGAAAAATGATAGCCATACAGGCAAAGAAATCAAGCAATAGGTGTCCATAATAGAGTAGGTGTAAAAGGCCATGGAAAGTCATGACACCAGCTAAAATCTTCCGTATTTAAAAAGCAATCCTGCCACTTTGTGAAAAATAACATCAGCTGATTCAACTGATGTCCTATAAAAAAGGGATATGAAGGTGCCCACAAGAAACATCTCATGGTCAGTAAAACCAGTGAGCTGTCTCAAGAGCTTCGCAACCTTATTGTCGCAAAACATACTGAAGGCATTGGTTACAATAGAATTTCTAACTACATTTCAGTAGTTAGAAATTAAAAGTATTAGTGCACTGGAGGCCATTTCCCATGATCAGTGAGCCAAGATTCCACAGGAGAGCTGCCAGAAGCTGCTGACTGGCTATGCATCACGTTTTTTCGTTTTTTTTGTTTTTTTTAGTAGGTCATAATTGCCAAAGCTACTTTAAGTACTAAAATAGTTTATCATGATTGGGGTTGAATAATCTTGCAGCAGTCATTTACATATTAATATACACAGTTTTAGGCCGGTGTGAAAAAAAAAAAAAAAAAAAAATGATGCAAAGTAAAAATGATTTAAAAAAATAGAAGTTTATCTTTATCAATTACCAAAATGTAAAGTGAATAAACAAAAGAGAAAACTATCATATAGATACAGTGGAACCTTGGTTTACAAGAACAATCTGTTCTGGGACTGTGCTTGTAAACCAAGTTACTTGTCTAGCAAAGCAAAATTTCCCATAGGAAATAATGCAAGCTCATACAATTCGTTCCACAACTTGTGCAATGTCCCATCCTGGTCCCCTATTGTGCCATTCTACACATGCACAAACACACACACACCCACATATTATGCTCATCTTACCTTCCGTTCCATCGCAGGCCTTCCCGTTCTTGTAGTTCGCCGGTACAAGATGTGTATCGGGTAACCATTGCACCAATGGAGTAACTTCAGCTGCCAGAGCGCTGACCTCAAGGCAGGAGCCGCTTGCCTGATTGGTCAGCGCGCTACCTTTGAGAAGCGGCTGACAGCGGAAGTTCCTCCATTGTCACGATTGTTACCCGATACACAACATGTACTGGCGAACTACAAGAACCGGGAGGCCGGCGAGGGAACGGAAGGTAAGATGAGCAAAATATATGTGTGAGTGTGCGTGTGGACTGCAAGAGTGGGTCAGAGCGCAGTAAGAGTACGGACCCAGAAGTGTGTGCGGTGAGTATTTGCTCGTACAGCAAAGCTTGCTCGTAAACAGTTACAAATTTACAGCAAGCTTTGCTCATATAGTGAAATACTCACACAGTTACTCGTAAACCCAGGTTCCACTGTATTTGGTGTGAACGCCCTTTACTCTTCTCAGCAGTCTGTTTGCACTGCAAGTTTATTGTGAATGATAATCTCAGAATAAAAAGTAAAAAGAAAAGAAAGGTGCCTACGCAGGAGTGTGATGGGAGGACTGTGTGAATGACTTAGTACACATCATCCACACGGAGCAGGGACTGAGAACGGCGATGGACGGAAAAGAGGAGATGCCGGGCCCATCGGACTGGACCACCCTGTAGGAGAGTATAATAAAAGCGTTTTTTTTTTTGTTTTTTTTTATTATCCAGATCAGTCTGGGCTCTTGTATACCGTATTCTAGAGTGTCGTATATAACAGCTTACTGGTGGTGGCCGCAGCTTATATAGGGGACAAATCTGATGACTGGTGCCCTTTACAAAACACAGGTATATATTTATCCATCACGTGATACCATCAGGGAGGCATCTGATTGGCTGCATGTCTGGGGATGTTGTCTTGCTGCAGAATAAATGTGGTGCCAACGTCCTGAAGAACTCTTTGGCATAAAGAATAAGGAGTCCTGGAGGTGAAGAAATGGCCGCCAGAGAGCCCAGATCCCAACATCACAGCCTGTCTAAGATTACATGAAGAGCCCACATGCACAGAAGATTTGTGGTAAATCTACAAGATGTTTAAAACAACCTCCCCACCAAGTTCCTTTACAAACTGTACAAGGCTATGTTCACACATTGCATTTTTGCAGTGAATTAAAACATGTACTGCAGACAAATGACAGACAAAAAAAGAAATAAATAAAAGGAAGAACAGCAAAATATACTTTTTGGAAGCAGTTTTTTTTTTTTTTACTGCTAAAATAACAGATTTTAGCTGCAGAAAAACGCAGCAAAAAAAAATACAGTGTGTGAACATAGCCAAAAGGGTGACTAGGAGAATTGATGCTAATATACACGAACATCCACAGCATCCAAATAAATCCTCAATGCAGAGGATCACATGGGCAATATTTTCAACAAACAGGGCGGAACGCCACAAGCCAAGGAGGCCACTTGGCCAATGGATATTTGAAATATAACCATTTTGTTGATTGTCAATATTAACATTTTCTAATGATCTGTCCTGTGTAATACGATGTCAGGGAAATGAGCGGAGGTAACTGTATGTGATTGGTAGGACACTGATTGTTTACACTATTTAATCTGTGCACAGTGATATAGTTAGTGTATGCTTGATGGGCTGAAACGTCGCTTGCCTCACCTAATGGGACGCGGTCTCTTTTTTCCGGCTGTCTTGATGTAAAGGGCGATCACACCGGATGTGGATTTCATTTCCATTTCTGTTTTGTTAATTCACTTTGCATTTTATTAATACAAATAAACTGTTCTTACTTTTCAAACAATTCTTTCTTTGCACCATTTTTTTACCTACACCCTTCAGTCCATCATTCAATAATCCAGAAAGTCTGATGGTTACTATAAGGTTATATGCGCACTAGGCCGTTTTACCCGCGGATTTGCTGCGGAAATTTCTGCAATCTTTGTGCAGACATTTCCCAGCAAATCCTATGAAAGTGTGCTCGCTGCGGATTTTTCTCAAGAAATTTCCTTGAGAAGATTTTCTTGAGAAAATTTCTTGAGAAAATGAGCATGTCAATTCTTTTCCGCAGGTACCTACGGATTTCTGCAGTACAGCCTGCAAAATCCGCAGGGAACAACCTGCGGGAAAAATCGCAGCGAATTCGCGGCTAATCCGCGGCAAATCCGCATGCGGATTTACCGCAGATTTGGTGCAGATTTTTTCCGGAGGTCCGGAAATCTTCCACTCCCAGAAGTTTCTCAAGAAATTTTCTTGAGAAAATTCACATTTCTAGTGCGCACATAGCCTGTTACTATTGTTACCAGCAGAAAAGTGAAATATAAAAATGAAGATACAAACAATTTGGAAGTTGCTACAACAAAATTTATGGCAACAGATGTTGAAGTAACCGAACTGGCTCCACTGGTTCAACATTTAAAGGGAACCTGTCAGGTGTAATATGCACCCAGAACCATGGGCAGCTCTCTGTGCCCATTAGTGGTTCCCGTCTGTCTGTCTGTTGCTGTATACACTAGCATAAACAGAACTTTAGAAAAAGTATTGCTAAAGATAGTTTATTATATGCTAATGAGGGTAACAACTAGTTGCAAGGGCATTAATTCCCTGGTAGTCAGCCTACATAGCATGGTAGCACGCCCCTGTGGGTGTAGTAACCTGCTAATGAATACGCAGCGACTCGCACATACCTCACTCTTAATGGCGGATGCGCACAATCCGGAGTTCCCAGCACTTCCGGTCATGCGCACTATACCTCACTGAAGCCGGGAAAGCTTACACCCAGCATCATTTTAGTGCGCATGATTGGAAGCCCCGGGGACTCCGGATCGTGCCCAGTGTGCATCCATCCACCGCTGGCCGCCATGAAGAGTAAGGTATGTGCGCATCACTGCATATTCATTAGCAGGTTAGTACATTCAAAAGGGCGTGCTAGCATGCCATGTGGGCCAACTAGCCAAGGGGTCTAACGCCATTGCGACTAGTCACTAGCCTCATTAGCATATGATAAAAGTGGAGTGTTTGTAAAGAAATGTGTACAATTCCTACAATTTCTATCAGATATTTTTGTTCAAACCTTCAAATTAAACATTACAATCTGCACTTGAATTCTGTTGTAGAGGTTTCATTTCAAATCCAATGTGGTGGCATGCAGAGCCCAACTCGCGAAAATTGTGTCACTGTCCAAATATTTCTGGACCTAACTAATATATATATATATATATATATATATATATATATATATATATATATATATATATATATATATATATATATATATATATATATATATATATATATATATATATATATATATATATATATATATATATATATATATATATATATATATATATATATATATATATATATATATAAAATTTTACCAAGTTGTAATATAAAGAAAAGAAAAACAAAAAAAACCCCACAATTCTCCCGAGTTCAACAGTTGAGTGCACCCCAGTAGATTTGTCAGAACACTTACAGTTTCCTTTCAGAATCCACATTTTCTATGGGGTACCATACTGCAACATACTGCCACAAATGTGGGCTGTTGACGCCAAACAAGATTTGATATTCTGCACAACCCCCAAAAAATTCCTTAAACGCATTCAAGACCTTCCAGCAAAACAAAGTACACCAAAAGGAAAGGAGCAAAGCTAAACTTTAGATTACAAAATTCTTATTAAGGCCTCTTGCGCACGTCCGTGCATAACACACACGTCTTGCATGGTCCGTGGGATAGGTGCGAGCACGTGTGTGTGTTTGTGTGTAGCGTGTGTTGTCAGTGTGACTTCCACATAGCGCATTGACAGCATGAACTTCTATAGTTACCTGTCCATGGTGCGGCTTTCTCCAAGCTGCTGCTTCCGGTCCTCGGTACAGTGCATATGCAATGAGCATAATGAGCGGGGGACACAGCAGGGCCGAAGACAGAAGCACTGGGGACAGGCGAGTATAAAAAAGCATTTTATTTGACAGGCGTGTGGTTTTCTCCAGTACGTGTCACACGGATCACATCAGTGTACGGGCCGTGTGACACCCGTGCTGCCGGAGAAAAACGTGACATGTCTATGTGTGGAGCACAGACAATTATTATCCACACGGACACACAGTCCATGTGAAAACATGCACGTGTGCGCAGACCCATTGCTTTTAATGGGTCTACATGTGTCAGTGTCTCCGGTACGTGTGAAAACGGATCTCACATATACCAAACACACGGACGTGTGAAGGGGGCCTAACAAGAATTTAAACACAGATAAGCCTCATTGTTCAATAAGGTGTCCAGCAGAAAGTGGACTACAAAAGGACCTTCCTGAAATAAATCCTCTTCCTATTTTATGAAAGCAATAGCACCACATGGAGGAGAAGTGTCATAAAACCTTAGAAAAAACAATGTTTTTATACACAACAGGTGAAGGCTACTAGAAGATCAGAAAATATTTACTATCAGCCAGAATACTGTAATTAAAGTAAGACATTTTTGTTAACATTTTGTATCTGCAACTATTTCAGATGTCCGGGCCATTCACGGAAGTTAACATCTTACCAGGAGAGTCTTCTGATGAAAAGGATTAAAGAAAATAGACATGCAAGTTCAGTTATTTAAAGAACCAAAAAGCCAAACTGGGCTATTTCCTGTGACACAATATGGTACACACTGCTGAGGAATGGCATGGGGGTGTCATCCATGAAGGAAGCCTCTCCAAAAGATCGTGCAAAAAAAAGCTGCAACAATTTGCCAGGACTCATGCTGAGAAATATGAAGACTCTATACTCTGAAGTGATGAGACTAAGATAAAAGGTTTTGGAACAGACTGCTTCAGAACCGTATGGCGTCACAAAAGGTGAGAAATACAAAGAAAAATGCATTGTGCCTTCAGTGAAACATGGAGGTGGCAGTGTCCTGATGTGGGGCTGCATGAATATACACAACACCTCCAGCTCCACATGTATATCTATAACCCCCTGCCATTACATGTATATACACAGCACCACTGACACTTTGCGTATACACATCATACCTGGCAACACACACACACACAAACACACAATTTATATTACATACACACACCCGCTAGCACTACCTCTGTATACACACACTCCCAACATCCTGCTGCCCCAGTGCTACCTGTATATACTGCAGCCATACCTGGGTATATACACACGTCCATCCTGTATATACCACATCCACTCCCAGCCATACCTATACAGCGGGTGCGGAAAGTATTCAGACCCCTTTAAAGTTTTCATTCTTTGTTTCATTGCAGCCATTTGGTGAATTCAAAAAAGTTATTTTTTTTCTCAATAAAACTCTGCACCCCGTCTTCACAGAAGAAGAAAAAAAAAAAAAAAAAAAAAAAAAAAAAAAATTTAGAAATTTTTGCAAATTTATTAAACAATAAAAACTGAAATATCACAGGGTCATAAGTATTCAGACCCTTTGCTCATTTGCTCAGACACTCCTATTTAAGTCACATGCTGTTCATTTCCTTGTGATGGTTCTACTCCATCGGAGTCCAGTGTGTTTCATTAAACTGATAGGACTTGATTTGGAAAGGCACACACCTGTCTATATAAGACCTGAGCTCACGGTGCATGTCACACCAAATGAGAATCATGCGGTCAAAGGAATTGCCCAAGGAGCTCAGAAGCAGAATTGTGGCAAAGCACAGATCTGGCCAAGGTTACAAAAGAATTTCTGCAGTCCTCAAGGTTCCTAAAAATCACAGTGGCCTCCATAATCCTTAAATGGAAGAAGTTTGAGACCACCAGAACTCTTCCTAGACCTGGCCGTACAGCTAAACTGAGCAATCGTGGGAGAAGAGCCTTGGTGAGAGAGGAAAGAAGAACCCCAAGATCACTGTGGCTGAGCTCCGGAGATGCAGTATGGAGATTGGAGAAAGATCCACAAAATCAACTATGAGTGCAGCCTCCACCAGTCAGGCCTTTATGGCAGAGTGGCCCGAAGGAAGCCTCTCCTCAGTGCAAGACTTATGAAAGCCCTCATGGAGTTTGCAAAAAAACACATGAAGGACTCCCAGACTATGAGAAATAAGATTCTCTGGTCTAATGAGATGAAGATAGATCTTTGTTGATAATTCTAAGCAGTATGTGTGGAGAAAACCAGGCACTGCTCATCACCTACCCAATACAATCCCAACAGTGAAACATGGTGGTGGCAGCATCATGCTATGGGGGTGTTTTTCAGCTGCAGAGACAGAATGACTGGTTGCAATTAAAGGAAAGATTAATATGGCCAAATACAGAGATATCCTGGAAGAAAACCTCTTCCAGAGTGCTCAGGACCTCAGACTTGGTTGAAGGTTCCCCTTCCAACAAGACAATGACCCTAAGCACACAGCTAAAATAACAAAGGAGTGGCTTCAGAACAACTCTGTGACCATTCTTGACTGGCCCAGCCAGAGCCCTGACCTAAACCCAATTGAGCATCTCTAGAGAGACCTGAAAATGGCTGCCCACCAACGTTCACCATCCAACCTGACGGATCTGGAGTGGATCTGCTAGGAAGAATGGCAGAGGATCCCCAAATCCAGGGGTGAAAAAAAACCTTGCATCATTCCCAAGAAGACTCATGGCTGTACTAGCTCAAAAGAGGGTGCTTCTACTTAATACTGAGCAAAGGGGCTAAATACTTATCACCATGTGATGTCAGTTTTTCTTGTTTAATAAATTTGCAAAAATTTCTACTTCTGTTTTTTTCCTGTCAAAATGAAAAAAATTGAACTTTAGAATTTACCAAACGGCTGCAATGAAACAAAGTGAACAATTTAAAAGGAGTCTGAATACTTTCCGTACCCACTGTATATACACACACCGCGTCCCACCCCCGGCCATACCCTGTGTATATACCGCTTCCCACCCCCCCCCCCCCCACCATACCCTGTGTATATACCGCTTCCCACCCCCCCCCCCCCCCCACCATACCCTGTGTATATACCGCTTCCCACCCCCCCCCCCCACCATACCCTGTGTATATACCGCTTCCCACCCCCCCCCCCCCCACCATACCCTGTGTATATACCGCTTCCCACCCCCCCCCCCCCACCATACCCTGTGTATATACCGCTTCCCCCCCCCCCCCACCATACCCTGTGTATATACCGCTTCCCCCCCCCCCCCACCATACCCTGTGTATATACCGCTTCCCCCCCCCCCCCACCATACCCTGTGTATATACCGCTTCCCACCCCCCCCCCACCATACCCTGTGTATATACCGCTTCCCACCCCCCCCACCATACCCTGTGTATATACCGCTTCCCACCCCCCCACCATACCCTGTGTATATACCGCTTCCCACCCCCCCACCATACCCTGTGTATATACACCGCTTCCCACCCCCCCACCATACCCTGTGTATATACACCGCTTCCCACCCCTCCACCATACCCTGTGTATATACACCGCTTCCCACCCCCCCACCATACCCTGTGTATATACACCGCTTCCCACCCCCCCACCATACCCTGTGTATATACACCGCTTCCCACCCCCCCACCATACCCTGTGTATATACACCGCTTCCCACCCCCTCCCCCATACCCTGTGTATATACACCGCTTCCCACCCCCTCCCCCACCATACCCTGTGTATATACACCGCTTCCCACCCCCTCCCCCACCATACCCTGTGTATATACCGCTTCCCACCCCCCGCCCACCATACCCTGTGTATATACCGCTTCCCACCCCCCGCCCACCATACCCTGTGTATATACTGCTTCCCCCCCCCACCATACCCTGTGTATATACCGCTTCCCACCCCCCGCCATACCTACGTGTATACCACTTCCCACCCCCCCCCGCCATACCTACGTGTATACCACTTCCCACCCCCCCCCCGCCATACCTACGTGTATACCACTTCCCACCCCCCCCCGCCATACCTACGTGTATACCACTTCCCACCCCCCCCCCCGCCATACCTACGTGTATACCACTTCCCATACCTATATATTATATACACACACACACACACACACGTGTCCCACTCCCGGCCATACCTATATACACCACGTCTCCCCATGTTACCCCTATTCACAATGACCCCACTCCGGACAGGTCACCCCCACATACAGCTTGATATGAGAACAGCATGGTGGGCGGTAACCCGGGCACAGCGCCCCGAGCCCCGCAGTAACTTTCCCGTGCCCGGCAGTGGGCGCAGGAGGCCGGACACAGTGACCGGCCCGGCGGAGGGCAGTGAGTGCTCCCCGGGAGTTGAGCGCCGGCAGCTCTGTACGGGGTATGGCATTCTAGTGATGCCCTCTGTCAGAGCTCAGCCTCTGCACTGGACCGGGCCCGGTGCCCTCAGCCCCCGTCCCCCCGGCCGCTGCCCCCACACGGGCTCCCGGCGGCCGGGCTGGGTGCGGCCTGACCCCGGTGACATACTCACAGACAGCACGCTCATCCGGAGCGGAGGCTCCAGCACACACGCCATCTTGGTCATCCCGCCTACAGCCGCACATTCTGCACGGCTGGGGTAGTAACGGACTCTCTTCGGAAGCATGGCGGGGCCGTCTCATACCGGTTGTGATAGAAAATAATCACATATTTTTTTTTCTTTTGCTTATTTTATTGTAACAAGGCGGAGACTTGTCTGTTGTGTGGAAAGTGCGGAGTGGACATGCGCGCAGGTTTACGTGGAGTGACAGCTGCGGAGTGCGGCGCCTGGACGCGGGATTATTTCCACGGGAGACAGAAGGCGGAGATGTGCCGGGGATCGCACCCTGCACAGTACTACCGGGAGACCGAGCGCTGCGGCCGGACACCATCATCAACAGCTCGGAAAGATTAACAGCTGTGTAATGGGATTGTTCGGAGTTTCGGGTTTATTCTCAGCTTCATAGACTGATATTAATGCACAGAACTTGCTTTTTGCAGTTTACTAATTATTAAAATTTCCAGCTGTTCTTTGTTTACTGCTTGTTGCCTAGGAGACCGACCACTTCAGCTATCTACCTTGTAAGCACTGCGCTGAATCTGGCCCTGCGGTAACAGTGCGCTCCAGCGAGCGGCCTTCAAAACAGGAGAGACCAAGCACTGCGCATGTCCGGTCACCTGCTAGAGGTCAGCGGTGGTCGGTTACCTATGCAACAAACTATATAAGACAAAAGCGTTAAAGGGAACCTGTCACCCCTTTTTCGGTGTATAAACAGCGGCCACCACCAGTGGGCTCCTATATACAGCATTCTAACATGCAGTATATAAGAGCCCAGGCCGCTGCGTAGAACGTAAAAATTACTACATAATACTTACCTAACGGTCACTGCGGTGGAGTTGGGCCATATGGGCGTCTCTGTTTTCCGGTGCCGGCGCCGCCTCTTTCTGAAGCCTGTGTGCATGACGCGTCCTACGTCATACACACTCGCCGGTCCCGCGCAGGCGCACTACAATACTTTGATCTGCCCTGTTCAGGACCTAAATGCTGGCGAGTGTAGATGACGTCGGATGCGTCATGCACCGCGGCTAGAGAAGAAGGAGGACAAAGATGGCCGAAGGAGGAGGCGCCGGAGAACGGAGACGACCATCATTAGGCCCACCGAGTGACCGTTAGGTAAGTATTGTAAAGTGTTTTTTACGTTCTACACAGCGGCCTGGGCTCTGATATACAGCATGTCAGAATGCGTATATAAGAGCCCACTGGTGGTGGCCGCAGCTTATACGCCAAAAAACTGGTGACAGGTTCTCTTAAATATGGAGTGGCAAAAAAATTATGACTTTGAAATAAACTTTCAAATTATTGCATATTTTCTGCTGTAAGTTTCCCTCAGTTCTGTTTTATATAGAAAAAAGTTTGAAATTACACAATATTAGTAATTATAATAATAATTATGATTTCTATAGCGCCAACATATTCCGCAGCGCTTTACAATTCAGAGGTTCATACATAAACAATCATAAGTAACCATTATAGAAGATACAATAATTAAAGCAAAAATAAAGACAGCCCTGCTCTTAAGAGCTTACGATCTACAATGGGGTGAGGTGGGGGTGATGAGGTACAGGTGCTTATTTAGCAGATATTTCCTGCACACAGTATGGGTGATGGGTTGACTAACGTCCTCATATACAGAGGATGATGCTTGCGGTGTGTGAAGCATGTGGCAGGATGTGGACTACTGGGAACCTCACTATGTGGAGTGAGGCATCTGGGATGATGCAGACTGCGGGAAACCCCGATCCATGGAGTTAGGCATCTTGGAGGAGGTGGACCACTGGGAATCCTAGTCCATGGAGTGGGTGTCAAGGCATCTGGGACGATGTGGACTGATGGGAGCCTTGCCCCATGGAGTGGGCATGCTGTATCGGGAAGGATGCGGACTGCTGTTGAACCTTGCTATGTGGAGTAAGCATGCGACATCTGACAGGATGCAGACTGCTGGGAACCTCACTCCATGGAGAAGCCGTGCGGCATCTGGGGGGATGCAGACTGCTGGGAACCTCACTCCATGGAGTGCCGTGTGACATCTGGGAGGATGCAGACTGCTGTGAACCTCACTCCATGGAGTGCCATGTGACATCTGGGAGGATGCAGACTGCTGGGAACCTCACTCCATGGAGAAGCCGTGTGACATCTGGGAGGATGCAGACTGCTGTGAACCTCACTCCATGGAGTGCCGTGTGACATCTGGGAGGATGCAGACTGCTGGGAACCTCACTCCATGGAGTGCCGTGTGACATCTGGGAGGATGCAGACTGCTGTGAACCTCACTCCGTGGAGTGCCCATGTGACATCTGGGAGGATGCAGACTGCTGGGAACCTCACTCCGTGGAGTGCCCATGTGACATCTGGGAGGATGCAGACTGCTGGGAACCTCACTCCATGGAGAAGCCGTGCGGCATCTGGGGGGATGCAGACTGCTGGGAACCTCACTCCATGGAGTGCCGTGTGACATCTGGGAGGATGCAGACTGCTGGGAACCTCACTCCATGGAGAAGCCGTGCGGCATCTGGGGGGATGCAGACTGCTGGGAACCTCACTCCATGGAGAAGCCGTGTGACATCTGGGAGAATGCAGACTGCTGTGAACCTCACTCTATGGAGTGCCCATGTGACATCTGGGAGAATGCAGACTGCTGTGAACCTCACTCCATGGAGAAGCCGTGTGACATCTGGGAGAATGCAGACTGCTGTGAACCTCACTCCATGGAGTGCCCATGTGACATCTGGGAGAATGCAGACTGCTGTGGACCTCACTCCATGGAGTGCCCATGTGACATCTGGGAGAATGCAGACTGCTGTGAACCTCACTCCATGGAGTGCCCATGTGACATCTGGGAGGATGCAGACTGCTGTGAACCTCACTCCATGGAGAGGCCGTGTGACATCTGGGAGAATGCAGACTGCTGTGAACCTCACTCCATGGAGAGGCCGTGTGACATCTGGGAGAATGCAGACTGCTGTGAACCTCACTCCATGGAGAGGCCGTGTGACATCTGGGAGGATGCAGACTGCTGTGAACCTCACTCCATGGAGAGGCCGTGTGACATCTGGGAGGATGCAGACTGCTGTGAACCTCACTCCATGGAGAGGCCGTGTGACATCTGGGAGAATGCAGACTGCTGTGAACCTCACTCCGTGGAGTGCCCATGTGACATCTGGGAGAATGCAGACTGCTGGGAATCTCGCTCCATGGAGTGCCCATGTGACATCTGGGAGAATGCAGACTGCTGTGAACCTCACTCCGTGGAGTGCCCATGTGACATCTGGGAGAATGCAGACTGCTGTGAACCTCACTCCGTGGAGTGCCCATGTGACATCTGGGAGAATGCAGACTGCTGGGAATCTCGCTCCATGGAGTGCCCATGTGACATCTGGGAGAATGCAGACTGCTGTGAACCTCACTCCATGGAGTGCCGTGTGACATCTGGGAGAATGCAGACTGCTGTGAACCTCACTCCGTGGAGTGCCCATGTGACATCTGGGAGGATGCAGACTGCTGTGAACCTCACTCCATGGAGAGGCCGTGTGACATCTGGGAGGATGCAGACTGCTGTGAACCTCACTCCATGGAGAGGCCGTGTGACATCTGGGAGAATGCAGACTGCTGTGAACCTCACTCCGTGGAGTGCCCATGTGACATCTGGGAGAATGCAGACTGCTGGGAATCTCGCTCCATGGAGTGCCCATGTGACATCTGGGAGAATGCAGACTGCTGTGAACCTCACTCCGTGGAGTGCCCATGTGACATCTGGGAGAATGCAGACTGCTGTGAACCTCACTCCGTGGAGTGCCCATGTGACATCTGGGAGAATGCAGACTGCTGGGAATCTCGCTCCATGGAGTGCCCATTTGACATCTGGGAGAATGCAGACTGCTGGGAATCTCGCTCCATGGAGTGGAGCATTCTCAATTGCAGAAGAAGCCGAGTGCAGAGCTCAGCAGCCCTATAGGGAATGAGTGGCGTTACGGTCGAGCATGCACAGTGCCATTATTCTAAAGGGGATATACTGTATGTTCTTCTTTCTGCCAGTTGGTACAGGTCTTAGGCTGCTTTCACACATCCGGTTTTAGCAGTGCGGCTAAATCCGTCTCTAAAACCTATGCAATGGATGCGGCGAAAAAAACGGATCCTTTGCATAAGTTTTTACATGCGGCCTGTCCGGTTTTTGCCGCTTGCGGCAGGCTACTGAGCATGCGCAGTGCAAAAAAAATGCATGCGGCGGCCGGAGGTGGTTTTTGCCGCATCCGGCGTCCATAGGCATGCATTGGAAAAAGCGCCGCATCGGCCGAATGCGGCGAGATGCGGTTTTTTGCCGGACAAAAAAACGTGCCAGGCAACGTTCCACCTGGCCGCCGCATCGGCTAAATATGCCGCATCCGGCAAAAACCGGACCGAACGCAAGGCCATGCGGCACAATCTGGCATTAATGAAAGTCTATGCTGAAAAAAACGCAACCGGCGGCAAAAAAAAACAGTTGCGTTTTTTCTGCAAAGAGCCGGATTGTGCCACACAGCAAAAACCGGATGTGTGAAAGCAGCCTTAGTGGTTGGACCTCCACTCATCAATGACATCACTTTCCTCTGGTTTTCCTCAGACAAGCCCTTTAATGTTCAGACAGGTCAGAGCTGAGTCACAACACACAATATTACAAACTCTAGTACTGAAGGTCTCCACACACAGACTAAAGTCGGCCAAACCCGCCTATGTCTGATGGATTGGTTGACAGTGTATTGCGTGTAGGGGCCTCCCCAGTTTGTTGAATTTCCAGCATCTGATTGTTGTATTCCTCAGGTGTATTGGGTGCTAGAAATGTCTGGCAGCGATTCTCCCATAGAGAACACAGGAGCGCCGCTGAGCCTGATGTTCCAATTTGTAGGTGAGTTGGGGATGATGGCTGTTGACCAAACGGCCTTGTGACTATGATTACATGTGCATATGTATCTGCTCAATTTATCCATTGATGAAGCTGAAGAAGGCAATATCTGTCAAAACGAGTAGTACAGTTACTTTTAATCGTTTATTAAATATGACTAATTAAGTTTATCACACGTGGACTCGCCATTCTTTACCCATCCACCTGGAGTAGGCACGGATCGTACCATTTTCTGTTCGTTAGTCTACTGTTCCGGGCCCTGAGGAGGACTCCTAATTCAGCGGACAAATTCAGCTACCACCGGTGGGATTGATGATTTTGACAATCAATACATGCCTGGTATCTCCAGCACAAGGTGAGTTCATATCTCTATGAGCACTCCCTATTTGATCAGACTGGTACGCCCAGAAAGCACCGCTTGGTCTTTTATCTTCACAGATTACACCTATTGTACATTATTTAAATGGTTAATGGCGGGGGCTTTCTCTTTACCCCATTACTGATATGTCCATCATGAAGCAGGTTGGGGTGTGTTGAGCGGGTTCAGTAGCTGAGATGACTCCACACACATCAGATGGCAGCTAAATTAAATAGCAGCCATCTGTGTCTAAAGGTACCGTCACAATAAGCGATGCTCCAGCGATCCCACCAGCAACCTGACCTGGCAGGGATCGCTGGAGCGTCGCTACACGGGTTGCTGGTGAGCTGTCACACAGGCAGATCTCACCAGCAACCAGTGACCAGCCCCCAGCGACGCGTGGAAGCGATGCTGCGCTTGGTAACTAAGGTAAATATCGTGTAAACAACCCGATATTTACCTTGGTTACCAGCACACACTGCTTAGCGCTGGCTCCCTGCACTCCTAGCCAGAGTACGCATCGGGTTAATTACCCGATATGTAGTCTGGCTATGTGTGCAGGGAGCCGGCACTGACAGTGTGAGAGCGGCGGACGCTGGTAACGAAGGTAAATATCAGGTAACCAAGGAAAGGGCTTCTTGGTTACCCGATATTTACATTGGTTACCAGCGTCCGCAGAAGCCGGCTCCTGCTGCCTGCACATTTAGTTGTTGCTCTGTCGCTATCACACACAGCGATGTGCGCTTCACAGCGGGAGAGAAACAACTAAAAAATGGTCCAGGACATTCAGAAACAACCAACGACCTCACAGCAGGGGCCAGGTTGTTGCTGGATGTCACACACAGCAACATCGCTAGCAAGTTGTGCCTCAGCAGCAATGTTGCTAGCGATGTTACTTAGTGTGACGGTACCTTAAGGCTATGTGTCCACGGTAGAATGTTGCTGCGGATTTTTCTGCATGAAAATCCGCGACTTTCGCGGCAAATCCGCACCTTTTTTTGCCGCGGATTTACCGCGGAATTGCCGCAGATTTTGATGCGGATTTTTTTTTTTTCCCCATTCTATAGCCAAAATCCGGATCAAAATCCGCAACAATAATTGACATGCTGCAGATTTTTCCGGATCAAAATCCGCGGCAAATCCGCCGCGGAAAAATCCGCAGCATGGACACAGCATTTCCAAAATGCCATTGAAATGGCTTGGAAGTGCCGCTGCTGCAGATTTTCGGAAAATCCGCGGCTTTTCCGCGAGAAATCCGCGGCAAAATCCGCGCATTTTCCGCAGCGTGGACACATGGCCTAACAGTTGCATCCAGAGCTGAGTTCTGCCCACTGCTGTATGCAATCCTTGACCAGCTATTTGAGGGTACATACAGTTGTGGAGGATGTGTGCACGTTGTGCATTTGGAAGCCCAGGTACTGGATCTAGATGATTAGCCGGTAACACTGAGATCCAGTAATAATAAGGGAAGGCGTTTGCTGCTCACTGGGGTAGATGTTGGGGAGGATTGTAGTATGGAGCTGCAGGACAGTCAGGTAGCTAGCTGGGTCACAGAAGGCTGAGTAGAGGGAAGAGTGCCAGGGAGGCTACTCCTGATCTGCCACACCCCAACAAGTTTGCTAGGTTGGCAGATGAGGGGGTGTCAGTACAGGGGTAGCACTGCTGCAGCAAGACACATCCTCTGAAAGCCAGAGGAGTATCTGCTCCAATAAAGGGGGAAACAGAAGTGCAGGGCAAACCAGACGTGTGCTGGTAGTGGGGACTCCATTATTAGGGGAACAGATAGGACAATCTGTCAAAAAGACAGGGATCGCCAAACAGTGTGTTGTCTTCCTGGCGCTTGATTTTGGCACATCGCTGATCGAGTTGACATTTTACTGGGAGGGGTTGGTGAGGAGCTAATGGTCTTAGTGAACATCAGCACAAATTACGAAGTTAGAGGTAGGTGGAAGGTCCTTTTTTTTTTTTAATCAAATATTTTTTATTTTTCATTAAGTATACAAAGCCAATGCCATTTTTCAGCAGTAATAAACAGAACCACAAACTTTCCCTCCCCAACATCCCCTCACCCCCCCTCAGCGTAAACATAACCCGCATCTATACAAAAGAGCTCTCGTTTGTACCTTTCAGTGACATACATTGGAATGTATAGAACCAAGTATCCATGCTCAGAAAAGGTGTAAGGTCCTTAAAGATGATTTCAGGGGAGTAGGCTGTAAGCTGAAGGCAAGGACCTCAAAGGTTGTATTTTCTGAAATACTACCTGTACCACGTGATACACCAGAGAGACAGCGGGAGATGAGGGAGGTAAATAAGTCACTCAGGAATTGGTGTAGGAAGAAGGGTTTGGGTACCTGGAGAACTAGGCCGACTTCTCTGTTGGCTACAAGCTGTACGCTAGGGATGGGCTACCCTACCTCAATGGGGAGTGTGCAGCTGTGTTGGTGGAAAAATGGCTATAAGGGTGGAGGATTGTTTAAACTTGGGACTGAGGGGGGAGGGCATTTACTGTACAGGAGGGGAAGATAGTGATTTGGGCATAAGTAATGAAAAGGATGACATAGGGGGAGGGGTGAAGACAGTCAATATATTAAGCAAGAATAGAAGTGCGGAGAAATACATAAAGTGCATGTACACTAATGCCAGAAGCCTCACCAACAAGATGGAGGAATTAGAATTAATATTGTTGGGAAGAAATGATGATATGGTGGAGACAACGGAGACCTGGCTGGATGAGAACTATGACTGGGCTGTTAATGTACAGGGATATAGTCTGTTCAGGAATGACCATACAAATAAGTGAGGAGGAAATGTGTGTTTATATGTAAAATCAGCACTAAAACCCATCCTACGTGATAATATATGTGAGGCTAATGAAATTGTAAGAGTCCCTATGGGTGGACATAAGGGGAGGAAGGAAGAAGAATAAAATACTGATAGAGGTTAGTTATAAGTCTCCAAATATAAAGGAAACGGAAGAAAATATCCTCATAAAGCAAATAGATAACAGAGAGCATGAGAGAGGGGTGTTCAATACTGCGCCAAAAGATCACTGGAACAGATATTTAGATTAATGTATCTTTATTTTCATCCAGGTCTACGCGTTTCAGGAGCCACTGCCCCCTTCCTCAGGACCGTCAGGAAAGACAAACATCAAATCTGTCCTGGTGGACACCAGCATACAGATAAATAGACAAGATGACATCATGACACCACCCCTTCTTAAAAAAAATGAGCGGGAAAAAAGACAGTGCAGAAGCTGTCCAGGATGACGTAGTCAATGAATCTTCAAAAAATAAAGTTAAAACACAACTGGGATAACATGATCAAAAATGACAGTCAAAATGCATATATTGAATGAAAGAAAAAAATAAAATTTGAAAAACAAAAAAACACGTGTTTGTTCAATAATGTGTATAAAATATATATATATATATATATATACAGTGCCTACAAGTAGTATTCAACCCCCTGCAGATTTAGCAGGTTTACACATTCGGAATTACCTTGGCATTGTGACATTTGGACTGTAGATCAGCCTGGAAGTGTGAAATGCACTGCAGCAAAAAAGAATGTTATTTCTTTTTTAATTTTTTTTTTAAATTGTGAAAAGTTTATTCAGAGGGTCATTTATTATTCAACCCCTCAAACCACCAGAATTCTGTTTGGTTCCCCTAAAGTATTAAGAAGTATTTCAGGCACAAAGAACAATGAGCTTCACATGTTTGGATTAATTATCTCTTTTTCCAGCCTTTTCTGACTAATTAAGACCCTCCCCAAACTTGTGAACAGCACTCATACTTGGTCAACATGGGAAAGACAAAGGAGCATTCCAAGGCCATCAGAGACAAGATCGTGGAGGGTCACAAGGCTGGCAAGGGGTACAAAACCCTTTCCAAGGAGTTGGGCCTACCTGTCTCCACTGTTGGGAGCATCATCCGGAAGTGGAAGGCTTATGGAACTACTGTTAGCCTTCCACGGCCTGGACAGCCTTTGAAAGTTTCCACCCGTGCCAAGGCCAGGCTCTAACTTATTTGCATCTTATCAAACCTGCTAAATCTGCAGGGGGTTGAATACTACTTGTAGGCACTGTATATGCTAGACCAGAGACCATCAATAATGTGTTTATTGGAGATGCATTTGACGAGCGAAACGACAAATTTACTGAACAAGCGATGGGTACAAAACGCGTATCATTCTACTTTTTCTTCTTATGCTAGAGGGGTCTCTGTGTTAGTCCATAGATCCGCCCTATATGAAGAAGTGGAGACATGGATAGACATAGAGGGACAATATGTAATGGTGATCTGTAAGTTGTATGGACAATTATTATGCATTACTGCTATATATGTTCCACCGCCTTACAATAGTGTCAAAATTAGAGAGGTGAGAGAGCGTTCGGCTAAATGGGGGACTTTGCCATTCTTGTTGGTCGGTGACTTTAATAATGTCATAAATGCATATTGGGACAGAAGCAGAAACTCACTGGAGGCGAGCAGGGATGGAGCGACAGCATTTGTTATCTTTGTTCAAGAATTGGGGTTGGTAGACGTTTGGAGGATAAGGAATTTAGGGGTGACCTGTTTTTCCTGTCACTCAGCGACCCATGGTACGTTTTCCCGTATAGACCTGGCCTTGGGAAATGAAATGATGGATTCTGTAATTTCAAATGTTGAATATTTGACTAGAGTAATATCGGATCATAGTCCAATACTGGTATCTATTAAAAAACGGGGAGTAGGGGAGAGGCTAACAAGAGAATGGAAGCTACATCCGGTTTGGGTAAAAAGTATTGACATGGACGGTATAGCCAGTGAGATTCTGGAATATTTTACCCTTAATAGAGGTAGTGCGGATCCATTGGTAGTTTGGGACGCCATGAAGACATACCGGAGAGGCCTTTTATTTAGAGATGTTTGCCGCTGTAAGTCTCGTAGTAGGCAGGGGGAAATTGATTGCTTAGAGGTCTTGAAGGGAGCAGAAGCAGAGATGGTAACACAGCCCACACCAGAGAATAGGCAGAAGCTAAAAGCAGCTCAGGAAGAAGTTAATAAGGTGCAATTGGAGAAAATAGCTAGAAAGCAGGCTTTTCAAAAAGAGAACTTTTATGCGGAGGGAGAAAAGGTGGGACATCTGTTGTCGGTGGTGAGGCAGCCCAGAGACAATCATCCTTTGTGCATTGCATTCGCACCACAACGGGAGATTTGGTTACGTAGGGGGTAGATATTCTGGACACGTTCGCAGCCTTTTATGAGGAATTATATTCCACTAAAGGGGAGATGAGACAGAGCGACCTAGAGGCTTAGGTACAATGACATTACCCAAAATTACAGAGACAGAGAAACACAGTCTAGAGGGCCCCATCACACTTGAGGAGATAGAGCTTTTCTTGGCATGGCAAATGAAAAAGCCCCGGGGGTAGATGGTCTACCGGTGGAAGTATACAAATCTTTGGAAGAAATACTCTTACCCAATTTGCTGAGTGTCTTGGAAGAGGCAAGGGAGAGGGGGACACTGCCAGAGTCTATGAGGGAGGCGATAATAACAGTAATACCTAAAGAGGATAAGGATCCAAAACTCCCCGAATCATACAGGCCCATCTCACGGTTAACGACGGATGTAAATATTTTGGCCAAAGTACTCTCTAATCGATTAACAGAAGTGATATCTACCCTAATCCACCAGGATCAGTCTGGTTTTATGCCTAATAGATCTACGGCAAAAAAATATACGACAATTATACCTTAACATGCAACTGCCGGTGGACAATCCGGGACAGAGAGTAATAGCTTCATTAGATGCTCATAAAGCATTTGACAGTGTGGAATGGGGATACCTGTGGGGAGTGCTAAGACATATGGGATTTGGCCCTAATTTTATATCCTGGATACAGCTGTTATATACTAGACCAGTAGCTAAAGTGAGGATTAATGGAATGTTGTCACACACTGTGGATCTACAAAGGGGTACTCGCCAAGGATGTCCGCTCTCGCCTCTCCTTTTTGCTCTAGCAGTGGAACCACTGGCGGCTGCTTTACGGCAGAACAGAGACATAAAGGGATTTGTATATGGTCATCTAGAAGAGAAGATAGCCCTCTATGCAGACAACATTCTATTGTTTCTGGGAGACCCAGGGGCATCGGTGAGATGTGCCATGCAGGTGATCGAGCGGTACAGGGGGAGAAGGGGGGGGGGATCTCTGGACTAACTATCAATTGGACCAAATCGAATCTGTTTCAGGTGGACGCGGGAGTGGATAGGTCGATCCTGAGTGATGAGGTCAACAGACTGCGGCTTGTGGAAAAGTTTGGATATCTGGGCATTCAGGTATCCATGCCAATTGGGAATTACATTACTATTAATCTAGTCCCTTTGCTGAAGCAACTGCGAAGTAAGATAACTGCTTGGAATAAGCTTTATCAGTAATAGGACAGATTAATCTTATTAAAATGGTGCTTATGCCCAAGATACTCTGTGTTGCACAATTCTCCTGTTTGGATCCCTCAGTCACTTTAAGGAGATTGATTCCATGTTCCGTGCTCTAATATGGAAGAACAAACAAGCTAGACTTAAACTCGAGACGCTACAGAGACCGAAGGATGAGGGGGGGCTAGCACTAACCAATCCGGGAATATATTATCTGGCAGCTCAGAGTCAACATTTCAGGGGATGGGCAGATTCAGGGGTTGCAGACTCAGCATCCAGACTGTTAGGGCATGTTCTGCATCGGAAACCATTAGTGTTCGGACTGGAGGACGGATCATTTGGAAGAACAGGAAAAACGAGCCCCACACTTAGCCTGATGAATAGAATCTGGAGGAAGATCAAGCAAATAAGAGGGATTACAGCAATAACTGAATTCTCTCCGTTGTGGGACAATGAACACTGCTCTGAGATATACAAGATAGGCAAAATTAAGGAATGGGCACGTAAAAGGTATATGGTATATGGGACAAATTCTTAGCCAGGGACGTCTGAAATAGGTTACACAAATACAGGATGAGTTTGGGATATCCCCACTTGGGTGGTACCAGTACAAACCGTTGGCGCATGCAGTGGTGGCTCAGGGGGTTAAGCAATCATTGCTGGTACAGGCAGACCTAGTACTGAAATATGTGTGTAGTAGTGGACCCACAAGAGGAATCATATCTACTATCTATAGCAGGGGTCTCAAACACGCGGCCCGCGGGCCGCATGCGGACCTTCAGGTGGCTTCTTGCGGCCCACTGGCCCGTGGACCCGGTAAAGATGGCGACCGGTGCAAGAGGCCGCAGCCTACAGCTATCTATTTCAGTTTACAGTTTTGTCTTTGCCGGGCACAGTAAAGTTCTCGCTGCAGAACACAATAACATTCGCCTGCCAATCAGAGGCAAGCACCTGCTCCATATGACCTCAGATGCTTACCTGTGATTGGCCAGTGGCTGTTGTGCAGTGAGAACTGCTCTGAGTGCTCTGCACGTGCCGGCAGAAAGTTCAGCAGTGACAGGCAGGAGCTGTGATCATTATCGGGTCCACATGCCTGCGTGCTGCTGAGCCGACGGAGGATAGGTGAGCAGAATGTGTGTGTGTGTCAGCTGAGGCTGCACAGGGTGTGTGTGTGTGTGTGTGTGTCAGCTGAGGCTGCACAGGGTGTGTGTGTGTGTCAGCTGAGGCTGCACAGGGTGTGTGTGTGTGTGTGTTTCTGCTACTGGCTGAGGCT